>NC_091201.1:4907081-4912081 GCF_040958095.1 Procambarus clarkii
CTTGGAAAATCTGGGCGGATTTCAGGCCATGAGACACACACCTGGCGGGAATGATCAGGTTATGGGCCCCGAAGTGGCTCACTCTCCCGCCATAACCTGAGGTGCTGGGCGTGCCAGAGATGGCTCCACACCCCAGATAAGTCGCAGCATAACGCCACCCAGCACCTGCAGCCACACCAGGAGGGACGCCCCTAGCCACCCAGCACCTGCAGCCACACCAGGAGGGACGCCCCTAGCCACCCAGCACCTGCAGCCACACCAGGAGGGACGCCCCTAGCCACCCAGCACCTGCAGCCACACCAGGAGGGACGCTCCTAGCCACCCACCACCTGCAGCCACACCAGGAGGGACGCCCCTAGCCACCCAGCACCTGCAGCCACACCAGGAGGGACGCTCCTAGCCACCCACCACCTGCAGCCACACCAGGAGGGACGCCCCTAGCCACCCAGCACCTGCAGCCACACCAGGAGGGACGCCCCTAGCCACCCACCACCTGCAGCCACACCAGGAGGGACGCTCCTAGCCACCCAGCACCAGGAAGGACGCCCCTAGCCACCCAGCACCAGGAGGGACGCCCCTAGCCACCCAGCACCTGCAGCCACACCAGGAGGGACGCTCCTAGCCACCCAGCACCAGGAAGGACGCTCCTAGCCACCCAGCACCAGGAGGGACGCCCCTAGCCACCCAGCACCAGGAGGGACGCCCCTAGCCACCCAGCACCAGGAGGGACGCCCCTAGCCACCCAGCACCAGGAGGGACGCCCCTAGCCACCCAGCACCAGGAGGGACGCCCCTAGCCACCCAGCACCAGGAGGGACGCCCCTAGCCACCCAGCACCAGGAGGGACGCCCCTAGCCACCCAGCACCAGGAGGGACGCCCCTAGCCACCCAGCACCAGGAGGGACGCCCCTAGCCACCCAGCACCAGGAGGGACGCCCATAGCCACCCAGCACCAGGAGGGACGCCCCTAGCCACCCAGCACCAGGAGGGACGCCCCTAGCCACCCAGCACCAGGAGGGACGCCCCTAGCCACCCAGCACCAGGAGGGACGCTCCTAGCCACCCAGCACCAGGAGGGACGCCCCTAGCCACCCAGCACCAGCAGCCACACCAGGAGGGACGCCCCTAGCCACCCAGCACCTGCAGCCACACCAGGAGGGACGCCCATAGCCACCCAGCACCAGGAGGGACGCCCCTAGCCACCCAGCACCAGGAGGGACGCCCATAGCCACCCAGCACCAGGAGGGACGCCCCTAGCCACCCAGCACCAGGAGGGACGCCCATAGCCACCCAGCACCAGGAGGGACGCCCCTAGCCACCCAGCACCAGGAGGGACGCCCATAGCCACCCAGCACCAGGAGGGACGCCCCTAGCCACCCAGCACCAGGAGGGACGCCCATAGCCACCCAGCACCTGCAGCCACACCAGGAGGGACGCCCCTAGCCACCCAGCACCTGCAGCCACACCAGGAGGGACGCTCCTAGCCACCCAGCACCAGGAAGGACGCCCCTAGCCACCCAGCACCAGGAGGGACGCCCCTAGCCACCCAGCACCAGGAGGGACGCCCCTAGCCACCCAGCACCAGGAGGGACGCTCCTAGCCACCCAGCACCAGCAGCCACACCAGGAGGGACGCTCCTAGCCACCCACCACCAGGAGAGACGCCCCTAGCCACCCACTACCAGGAGGGACGCCCCTATCCAACCATGCATCTCCACGTGTCGATACCAGATCTATCCATCTCGTCCCGACACCTCACTTGTCCATATTCTATTTCCAGCCGACACCCGAGGTCCAATTGAGTGCCACGGCTGGCCAGTCTATTGCCTTGCTGGCTAATGGCCCTTGGCACCCACCCACTCACCCCCCTTAACTGGCACCCCCTTAGCTTGTGGCACCCTGTAACCCTCTCTAAATCCCTCCGTAACAAATGCAACTGTTTATCCTACCCCAGGAACGTACGAATTCCAAGTTACCTCAGGAAGTCGATGCGTAGAAAGTTGGAAAAAAATTGTCTAAAGTGTGGTATTTGGCTCATAGCTTTCCAATTGACAAGAAAAGTGCTATGGAGATTGACAACACTATATATAGATATGTATGGTATGGTAGATACCAACCAGTTAAACGGACTACTCTATGTTAAGGTAAGAATACCGGTGGAATAGGAATACTGAATGAGTACCATAAGTCATTGGTAATCTTGGGTGGTACCTTTAGAGAGAATAGATAATGCAGAGATAATAGATAATGAGAGATAATGCAGATGAATAGTGTAAATGTGGTAGGTCATTACTTTTGTAAATTAGGTGTTAGCTACTTGATACATATGCCAGAGTGTACTGACCATGATACATATGCCAGAGTGTACTGACCATGATACATATGCCAGTGTACTGACCATGATACATATGCCAGAGTGTACTGACCATGATACATATGCCAGAGTGTACTGACCATGATACATATGCCAGAGTGTACTGACCTTGATACATATGCCAGAGTGTACTGACCATGATACATATGCCAGAGTATACTGACCATGATACATATGCCAGAGTGTACTGACCATGATACATATGCCAGAGTGTACTGACCTTGATATATATGCCAGAGTGTACTGACCATGATACATATGCCAGAGTGTACTGACCATGATACATATGCCAGAGTATACTGACCATGATACATATGCCAGAGTGTACTGACCATGATACATATGCCAGAGTGTACTGACCATGAAACATATGCCAGAGTATACTGACCATGATACATATGCCAGAGTGTACTGACCATGATACATATGCCAGAGTGTACTGACCTTGATATATATGCCAGAGTGTACTGACCATGATACATATGCCAGAGTGTACTGACCATGATACATATGCCAGAGTATACTGACCATGATACATATGCCAGAGTGTACTGACCATGATACATATGCCAGAGTGTACTGACCTTGATATATATGCCAGAGTGTACTGACCATGATACATATGCCAGAGTGTACTGACCATGATACATATGCCAGAGTGTACTGACCATGATACATATGCCAGCGTGTACTGACCTTGATATATATGCCAGAGTGTACTGACCATGATACATATGCCAGAGTGTACTGACCATGATACATATGCCAGAGTATACTGACCATGATACATATGCCAGAGTGTACTGACCATGATACATATGCCAGAGTGTACTGACCTTGATATATATGCCAGAGTGTACTGACCATGATACATATGCCAGAGTGTACTGACCTTGATATATATGCCAGAGTGTACTGACCATGATACATATGCCAGAGTGTACTGACCATGATACATATGCCAGAGTATACTGACCTTGATATATATGCCAGAGTGTACTGACCATGATACATATGCCAGAGTATACTGATCTTGATATATATGCCAGAGTATACTGACCTTGATACATATGCCAGAGTATACTGACCATGATACATATGCCAGAGTGTACTGACCATGATACATATGCCAGAGTGTACTGACCATGATACATATGCCAGAGTATATTGACCTTGATACATATGCCAGAGTATACTGACCATGATACATATGCCAGAGTATACTGACCATGATACATATGCCAGAGTATACTGACCATGATACATATGCCAGAGTATACTGACCATGATACATATGCCAGAGTATACTGACCATGATACATACGCCAGAGTATACTGACCATGATACATATGCCAGAGTATTCTGACCTTGATACATATGCCAGAGTATACTGACCTTGATACATACGCCAGAGTATACTGACCTTGATACATATGCCAGAGTATACTGACCATGATACATATGCCAGAGTATACTGACCATGATACATATGCCAGAGTATACTGACCATGATACATATGCCAGAGTGTACTGACCTTGATACATATGCCAGAGTGTACTGACCATGATACATATGCCAGAGTATACTGACCTTGATACATATGCCAGAGTATACTGACCATGATACATATGCCAGAGTATACTGACCATGATACATATGCCAGAGTATACTGACCATGATACATATGCCAGAGTATACTGACCATGATACATATGCCAGTGTACTGACCTTGATACATATGCCAGAGTGTACTGACCATGATACATATGCCAGAGTATACTGACCTTGATACATATGCCAGAGTATACTGACCATGATACATATGCCAGAGTATACTGACCATGATACATATGCCAGAGTATACTGACCTTGATACATATGCCAGAGTATACTGACCATGATACATATGCCAGAGTATACTGACCATGATACATATGCCAGCGTATACTGACCATGATACATATGCCAGAGTATACTGACCATGATACATATGCCAGAGTATACTGACCATGATACATATGCCAGAGTATACTGACCATGATACATACGCCAGAGTATACTGACCATGATACATATGCCAGAGTATACTGACCTTGATACATATGCCAGAGTATACTGACCTTGATACATACGCCAGAGTATACTGACCTTGATACATATGCCAGAGTATACTGACCATGATACATATGCCAGAGTATACTGACCTTGATACATATGCCAGAGTATACTGACCATGATACATATGCCAGAGTATACTGACCATGATACATATGCCAGAGTATACTGACCTTGATACATATGCAAGAGTATACTGACCATGATACATATGCCAGAGTATACTGACCATGATACATATGCCAGAGTATACTGACCATGATACATACGCCAGAGTATACTGACCATGATACATATGCCAGAGTATACTGACCTTGATGCATACGCCAGAGTATACTGACCTTGATACATACGCCAGAGTATACTGACCTTGATACATATGCCAGAGTATACTGACCATGATACATACGCCAGAGTATACTGACCATGATACATACGCCAGAGTATACTGACCATGATACATATGCCAGAGTATACTGACCATGATACATATGCAAGAGTGTACTGACCAT
>NC_091201.1:4917081-4998286 GCF_040958095.1 Procambarus clarkii
ATTATCTGGTTCACACCGGCCCCCATTATCTGGTTCACACCGGCCCCATTATCTGGTTCACACCGGCCCCCATTATCTGGTTCACACCGGCCCCCATTATCTGGTTCACACCGGCCCCCATTATCTGGTTCACACCGGCCCCCATTATCTGGTTCACACCGGCCCCCATTATCTGGTTCACACCGGCCCCCATTATCTGGTTCACACCGGCCCCCATTATCTGGTTCACACCGGCCCCCATTATCTGGTTCACACCGGCCCCCATTATCTGGTTCACACCGGCCCCCATTATCTGGTTCACACCGGCCCCCATTATCTGGTTCACACCGGCCCCCATTATCTGGTTCACACCGGCCCCCATTATCTGGTTCACACCGGCCCCCATTATCTGGTTCACACCGGCCCCCATTATCTGGTTCACACCGGCCCCCATTATCTGGTTCACACCGGCCCCATTATCTGGTTCACACCGGCCCCATTATCTGGTTCACACCGGCCCCCATTATCTGGTTCACACCGGCCCCCATTATCTGGTTCACACCGGCCCCCATTATCTGGTTCACACCGGCCCCCATTATCTGGTTCACACCGGCCCCCATTATCTGGTTCACACCGGCCCCCATTATCTGGTTCACACCGGCCCCCATTATCTGGTTCACACCGGCCCCCATTATCTGGTTCACACCGGCCCCCATTATCTGGTTCACACCGGCCCCCATTATCTGGTTCACACCGGCCCCCATTATCTGGTTCACACCGGCCCCCATTATCTGGTTCACACCGGCCCCCATTATCAGGCTTACACCGGCCCCCATTATCAGGTTCACACCGGTCCCCATTATCTGGTTCACACCGGCCCCCATTATCTGGTTCACACCGGCCCCCATTATCTGGTTCACACCGGCCCCCATTATCTGGTTCACACCGGCCCCCATTATCTGGTTCACACCGGCCCCCATTATCTGGTTCACACCGGCCCCCATTATCTGGTTCACACCGGCCCCCATTATCTGGTTCACACCGGCCCCCATTATCAGGTTCACACCGGCCCCCATTATCTGGTTCACACCGGCCCCCATTATCTGGTTCACACCGGCCCCCATTATCTGGTTCACACCGGCCCCCATTATCAGGTTCACACCGGCCCCCATTATCTGGTTCACACCGGCCCCCATTATCTGGTTCACACCGGCCCCCATTATCTGGTTCACACCGGCCCCCATTATCTGGTTCACACCGGCCCCCATTATCTGGTTCACAGGAGGGAAGTACCAAGGCTCGGGTCAGTCCATTACAGAGGCAGGGGGGAGGGAAGTGCCAAGGCTCGGGTCAGTCCATTACAGAGGCAGGGGGGAGGGAAGTACCAAGGCTCGGGTTAGTCCATTACAGAGGCAGGGGGGAGGGAAGTACCAAGGCTCGGGTCAGTCCATTACAGAGGCAGGGGGGAGGGAAGTACCAAGGCTCGGGTCAGTCCATTACAGAGGCAGGGGGGAGGGAAGTACCAAAGCTCGGGTCAGTCCATTACAGAGGCAGGGGGGGAGGGAAGTGCCAAGGCTCGGGACAGTCCATTACAGAGGCAGGGGGGAGGGAAGTGCCACTGCTCGGGTCAGTCCATTATAGAGGCAGGGGGGAGGGAAGTACCAAAGCTCGGGTCAGTCCATTACAGAGGCAGGGGGGAGGGAAGTACCAAGGCTCGGGTTAGTCCATTACAGAGGCAGGGGGGAGGGAAGTGCCAAGGCTCGGGTCAGTCCATTACAGAGGCAGGGGGGAGGGAAGTACCAAGGCTCGGGTTAGTCCATTACAGAGGCAGGGGGGAGGGAAGTACCAAGGCTCGGGTCAGTCCATTACAGAGGCAGGGGGGAGGGAAGTACCAAAGCTCGGGTCAGTCCATTATAGAGGCAGGGGGGAGGGAAGTACCAAAGCTCGGGTCAGTCCATTACAGAGGCAGGGGGGGAGGGAAGTGCCAAGGCTCGGGTCAGTCCATTATAGAGGCAGGGGGGAGGGAAGTACCAAGGCTCGGGTCAGTCCATTATAGAGGCAGGGGGGAAGGAAGTACCAAAGCTCGGGTCAGTCCATTACAGAGGCAGGGGGGAGGGAAGTACCAAAGCTCGGGTCAGTCCATTACAGAGGCAGGGGGGAGGGAAGTACCAAGGCTCGGGTCAGTCCATTACAGATGCAGGGGGGAAGGAAGTCTTCATTCATTCCTTCAATGAATAAAATCACACACACACACACATATAGATCCAACTTTAGGCCTATCACACGACTCCAAACACACTGGGGCAGGGCGAGGCGCTGAGGGCACCTGTCCTGCCTCTGATCACCCTCGACTAAGGTTACCCCCCCTAGAGTGATCCAATTGTTGTGGCTTGCATCCTGCAGGTTAAAGAAAACGAGAGAATTGGCGTTAGGCATAACTGTACAGTAAGACACTACGTCCAGACTTTACTCGTCCTTAGTACAATATATCACCAGGTCACACTACGCTAATATCACCGTTTACCGTTACTCTAAACACACGTCAAACACCTCTCAAAATAAAAGAAACACCTGTCAAAATAAAAGAAACACCTGTCAAAATAAAAGAAACACCTGTCAAAATAAAAGAAACACCTGTCAACACAAAAGAAACACCTGTCAAAACAAAAGAAACACCTGTCAAAACAAAAGAAACACCTGTCAAAGTAAAAGAAACACCTGTCAAAACAAAAGAAACACCTGTCAAAACAAAAGAAACACCTGTCAAAACAAAAGAAACACCTGTCAAAATAAAAGAAACACCTGTCAAAATAAAAGAAACACCTGTCAAAATAAAAGAAACACCTGTCAAAATAAAAGAAACACCTGTCAAAACAAAAGAAACACCTGTCAAAACAAAAGAAACACCTGTCAAAACAAAAGAAACACCTGTCAAAACAAAATAAACACCTGTCAAAACAAAAGAAACACCTGTCAAAACAAAAGAAACACCTGTCAAAACAAAAGAAACACCTGTCAAAACAAAAGAAACACCTGTCAAAACAAAAGAAACACCTGTCAAAACAAAAGAAACACCTGTCAAAACAAAAGAAACACCTGTCAAAACAAAAGAAACACCTGTCAAAACAAAAGAAACACCTGTCAAAACAAAAGAAACCCGCCAAACTACAACTTGCCTGTTAGGCCGTTTGCGAATCACCAGTGTGAATGATGATCTTAATTGGCCAAGCTGTGATATCTAACCATCAGACTGCGTGCAGCAGCGGCGACTAACAGCCTGGTTGATCAGAACACCAAGCAGAGGCCTGGTTAGAGACCGGGCCGCGGGGACAATGACCCTCTGAACCGCGTCAAGGCAAACCTTAACCACTAAACACATGACTAAGAGAGACTGTAGGAGGAGGAGGTGTGGTGGAGCATGCGTCCCCCAGCATGGCCGGGCCCAGAATGACAACACGGGGTAGACAAGACCGGAAAGTTCTTGCCACACGTGGCGGGAGATGACAGACGCCACCAGATACCACAACACTAGCGACATCTATCTCTCTGATCTCTCCCTACCTTGAGGCTACCTTGAGGTGCTTCCGGGGCTTAGTGTCCCCGCGGCCCGGTCGTCGACCAGGCCTCCTGGTTGCTGGACTGATCAACCCTACAACCCTCTCTGTCTCTCTTTCCCCCTCCCTCCCCTACCCCCTCCCCTACCCCTCCCCAAGGCCCTACCTCACTCAAGACCGTCAAGACGACTCACCTTACCCACTGAATATTCATGAGGCTGAGCCCCCGTGAGCCGGCATCACTCACCTTCACTCATAAACACTGTGAGTGAGTGTCCCCCCCCCCCTCTCCCCCCTCCTCATACACACACACAGACACATTGTACATTTCCGGAGAGGTGGGGGAGGGGTCCCAGCGGCCGAGCGGACAGTGCTCGGGATTCATAGCTCAAGAGCCCGGGTTCGATTCCCGGGTTGAAGACAATGAGCCGAATTGCTTTCGCCGAATGCCGCTGTTCACTTAGCAGTAAATAGGTACATGGGAGTTAGACAGCTGCCACGGTAAAAATATATATCCAGTAGACATAACACATAAAAAAAATAGACTGGTTAGAAAGGCGGGGGTCCAAGAGCTAAGAGCGCAAATTCTGCCGACACAAATAGTGACCCCAGAGAGCCGTAGGGGGGGGGGGGGGGAGGAGGAGCAGCACCAGGGCCTCGAACGCCGACCACACTCTCAACGTCTGCCGACTAGGACAGGCAATTTCACACATCAATAGTCTTTATTAGTCAGATGACAGTCCTCCACCCCCCCTAGGGGGTAGGGGGGGGCAGGAATAGGCGCCCGGGGGGGGGGGGGGAGGGAGAAGGGACTGAGGAATGGGGGGGGGATAGAGAGGGATGGCGAGTGGGAAGGACCTGAAAGATGTCTAGGGGGGTTATAAAAAAAAAGGGGCCACCGCCCCCCTACCCATTCTATCCAACGCTCCCTTGAACATTTGTTGACGTGTTGAGTGAAAGTGGATGACAGATACAGTGAGGGAGAAGTTGTAGAAATATAGTGTGAGTTATGATAGCAGGCGGGCTGTCCGCCATGCTGTCACCGTGTTATGATAGCAGGCGGGTTGTCCGCCTTGCTGACACCATGTTATGATAGCAGGCGGGCTGTCCGCCTTGCTGACACCGTGTTATGATAGCAGGCGGGCTGTCCGCCTTGCTGACACCGTGTTATGATAGCAGGCGGGCTGTCCGCCATGCTGTCACCGTGTTATGATAGCAGGCGGGTTGTCCGCCTTGCTGACACCATGTTATGATAGCAGGCGGGCTGTCCGCCTTGCTGACACCGTGTTATGATAGCAGGCGGGCTGTCCGCCTTGCTGACACCGTGTTATGATAGCAGGCGGGCTGTCCGCCTTGCTGACACCGTGCTATGATAGCAGGCGGGCTGTCCGCCTTGCTGTCACCGTGTTATGATAGCAGGCGGGCTGCCCGCCTTGCTGACACCATGTTATGATAGCAGGCGGGCTGCCCGCCTTGCTGACACCGTGTTATGATAGCAGGCGGGCTGCCCGCCTTGCTGACACCGTGTTATGATAGCAGGCGGGCTGTCCGCCTTGCTGACACCGTGTTATGATAGCAGGCGGGCTGCCCGCCTTGCTGACACCGTGTTATGATAGCAGGCGGGCTGTCCGCCTTGCTGTCACCGTGTTATGATAGCAGGCGGGCTGCCCGCCTTGCTGACACCGTGTTATGATAGCAGGCGGGCTGTCCGCCTTGCTGTCACCGTGTTATGATAGCAGGCGGGCTGTACCCCTTGCTGACACCATGTTATGATAGCAGGCGGGCTGTCCGCCTGCTATCCTGCACTTGCACTTTTATCCTGCAATTTTCCGGCATGCCTGGTTGATACCTGGTTGATGGGGTTCTGGGAGTTCTTCTACTCCCCGAGCCCGGCCCGAGGCCAGGCTTGACTTGTGAGAGTTTGGTCCACCAGGCTGTTGCTTGGAGCGGCCCGTATGCCCACATACCCACCACAGCCCGGTTGGTCCACCAGGCTGTTGCTTGGAGCGGCCCGCAGGCCCACATACCCACCACAGCCCGGTTGGTCCACCAGGCTGTTGCTGGGAGCGGCCCGCAGGCCCACATACCCACCACAGCCCGGTTGGTCCAACAGGCTGTTCCTTGGAGCGGCCCGCAGGCCCACATACCCACCACAGCCTGGTGGGTCCGGCATGATAATGGCTAAGTGTTCATAGATCAGGGCTTCAGCTGTATGGGGCCCGTCAGTGGGTTCTAAACCCATCTGGTGAATACTTTTCTCTGTTCTTATCGAGCCTGTGGCTGATTACTTTGTCGAATATTTGGGCCTGGGGCCAGATTCACGAAGCAGTTACGCAAGCACTTACGAATCTGGGGCCGGATTCACGAAAGCACTTACGCAAATACTTACGAACGTGTACATCTTTCCTCAATCTTTGACGGCTTTGGTAACATTTATTAAACAATTTACAAGCATGAAAACTTGCCAATCAACTGTTGGTATTGTTATAAACAGCCTCCTGGTGCTTCGGAGCTCATTAACTGTTTAATAATTGTAAACAAAGTCGCCAAAAATTGAGGAAAGATGTACAGGTTCGTAAGTTTTTGGGTAAGTCCTTTCGTGAATCTGACCCCTGTCCATCGTTTCTCAATCTTTGGCGGCTTTGTTTACAATTATTAAACAGTTAATGAGCTCCGAAGCACCAGGAGGCTGTTTATAACAATAACAACAGTTGATTGGCAAGTTTTCATGCTTGTAAACTGTTTAATGTAATTGTCCTGTTTTGTGATGGTGACTTACCCCGGCTTAGTGATTAAACTGATGGTGATGTATTTGATGTGCGGGGGATGGGGGGGGTGAGGGTCCCGATGCAAGAACAGTAGTCAATACTCGTCTATGTTGATGTCTTGACGTCACTCGCCAGCTAGTCTGCAAGAATTTGTTTATTATGCTAATGCGAGGCGCTGTGTTGTTGAGGTCACTGATTGTTTGGGAGGGGCGGGGTGGGGGGGGTTGTTAAATGGTTGTATTGTTCTTAATGCAACACTTATTGTTGGTAAGGCCGGTTGTCTGCGTTGGTAGTAATATACCTTCCGTTGCTTCAATATACCTTCCGTTGCTTCAATACACCTTCCGTTGCTTCAATACACCTTCCGTTGCTTCAATACACCTTCCGTTGCTTCAATACACCTTCCGTTGCTTCAATACACCTTCCGTTGCTTCAATACACCTTCCGTTGCTTCAATATACCTTCCGTTGCTTCAATACACCTTCCGTTGCTTCAATACACCTTCCGTTGCTTCAATACACCTTCCGTTGCTTCAATATACCTTCCGTTGCTTCAGTACACTTTCCGTTGCATCAATACACCTTCCGTTGCATCAATACACCTTCCGTTGCTTCAATACATCTTCCGTTGCTTCAATACATCTTCCGTTGCTTCAATACACCTTCCGTTGCTTCAATACACCTTCCGTTGCTCAAATACACCTTCCGTTGCATCAATACACCTTCCGTTGCTTCAATACACCTTCCGTTGCTCAAATACACCTTCCGTTGCTTCAATACACCTTCCGTTGCTTCAATACACCTTCCGTTGCTCAAATACACCTTCCGTTCCATCAATACACCTTCCGTTGCTTCAATACACCTTCCGTTGCATCAATACACCTTCCGTTGCTTCAATACACCTTCCGTTGCTTCAATACACCTTCCGTTGCTTCAATACACCTTCCGTTGCTTCAATACACCTTCCGTTGCTTCAATACATCTTCCGTTGCTTCAATACACCTTCCGTTGCTTCAATATACCTTCTGTTGCTTCAATATACCTTCCGTTGCTTCAATACACCTTCCGTTGCTTCAATACACCTTCCGTTGCTTCAATACACCTTCCGTTGCTTCAATACACCTTCCGTTGCTTCAATACACCTTCCGTTGCTTCAATACATCTTCCGTTGCTTCAATACACCTTCCGTTGCTTCAATACACCTTCCGTTGCTCAAATACACCTTCCGTTGCATCAATACACCTTCCGTTGCTTCAATACACCTTCCGTTGCTTCAATACACCTTCCGTTGCTTCAATACACCTTCCGTTTCTTCAATACACCTTCCGTTCCATCAATACACCTTCCGTTGCTTCAATACACCTTCCGTTGCTTCAATACACCTTCCGTTGCTTCAATACACCTTCCGTTCCATCAATACACCTTCCGTTGCTTCAATACACTTCAATACACCTTCCGTTGCTTCAATACACCTTCCGTTGCTTCAATACACCTTCCGTTGCTTCAATACACCTTCCGTTCCATCAATACACCGTAATCTAACACCCCTCCCCCCTCTCCCTGAAAAAAACATGACTTTAAGAGCAGTAAAATATGAATTACTGTCGAAGGACCAGCATTAAGAAGATGCCCCCGTGAGTAAAGACGCCTCCAGCCTTCTTAATCTTAAGAAGTACCACCACAATGGTTCCCTGGGGATGGTCGACCAGACTATTATGGCACCACAGCAGCAGCTTCCTGTTATGATGCTATTAATATACTTTTTTGTGATGTTTATTTCATCTATTATGTGTTTTGTACCCCATTCTGTGTGTGGTAGGGGATCCTATACCCATCCTGTGGGTGGTTGTGGGTCCTATACCCCATCCTGTGGGTGGTAGTGGATCCTATACCCATCCTGTAGGTGGTTGTGGGTCCTATACCCCATCCTGTGAGTGGTAGGGGATCCTATACCCATCCTGTGGGTGGTTGTGGGTCCTATACCCCATCCTGTGGGTGGTTGTGGGTCCTATACCCCATCCTGTGGGTGGTAGTGGATCCTATACCCATCCTGTGGGTGGTTGTGGGTCCTATACCCCATCCTGTGGGTGGTAGTGGATCCTATACCCATCCTGTGGGTGGTTGTGGGTCCTATACCCCATCCTGTGAGTGGTAGGGGATCCTATACCCATCCTGTGGGTGGTTGTGGGTCCTATACCCCATCCTGTGGGTGGTTGTGGGTCCTATACCCCATCCTGTGGGTGGTAGTGGATCCTATACCCATCCTGTGGGTGGTTGTGGGTCCTATACCCCATCCTGTGGGTGGTAGTGGATCCTATACCCATCCTGTGGGTGGTTGTGGGTCCAATACCCCATCCTGTGAGTGGTAGGGGATCCTATACCCATCCTGTGGGTGGTTGTGGGTCCTATACCCCATCCTGTGAGTGGTAGGGGATCCTATACCCATCCTGTTGGTGGTAGTGGATCCTATACCCATCCTGTAAGTGGTTGTGGGTCCTATACCCATCCTGTGGGTGGTAGTGGATCCTATACCCATCCCGTGGGTGGTTGTGGGTCCTATACCCATCCTGTGGGTGGTAGTGGATCCTATACCCATCCTGTGGGTGGTTGTGGGTCCTATACCCATCCTGTGAGTGGTAGTGGACCTATACCCATCCTGTGGGTGGTTGTGGGTCCTATACCCCATCCTGTGAGTGGTAGGGGATCCTATACCCATTCTGTGTGTGGTAGGGGATCCTATACCCATCCTGTGGGTGGTTGTGGGTCCTATACCCCATCCTGTGGGTGGTAGTGGGTCCTATACCCATCCTGTGAGTGGTAGGGGATCCTATACCCATCCTGTTGGTGGTAGTGGATCCTATACCCATCCTGTGGGTGGTAGTGGATCCTATACCCATCCTGTGAGTGGTAGTGGATCCTATACCCATCCTGTGGGTGGTTGTAGGTCCTATACCCCATCCTGTGGGTGGTAGTGGATCCTATACCCATTCTGTGGGTGGTAGTGGGTCCTATACCCATCCTGTGGGTCCTATACCCATCCTGTGGGTCCAATACCCGTCCTGTGGGTGGTAGTGGATCCTATACCCATTCTGTGTGTGGTAGTGGATCCTATACCCATCCTGTGGGTGGTAGGGGATCCTGTACCCATCCTGTGGGTGGTAGTGGATCCTATACCCATCCTGTGGGTGGTAGTGGATCCTATACCCATCCTGTAGGTGGTAGTGGATCCTGTACCCATCCTGTGGGTGGTAGGGGATCCAATACCTATCCTGTGGGTGGTAGTGGATCCTATACCCATCTTGTGGGTGGTAGTGGATCCTATACCCATCCTGTGGGTGGTAGTGGATCCTATACCCATCCTGTGGGTGGTAGTGGATCCTATACCCATCCTGTGGGTGGTAGGGGATCCTATACCCATCCTGTGGGTGGTAGTGGATCCTATACCCATCCTGTGGGTGGTAGTGGATCCTATACCCATCCTGTAGGTGGTAGTGGATCCTGTACCCATCCTGTGGGTGGTAGGGGATCCTATACCCATCCAGTGGGTGGTAGTGGATCCTATACCCATCCTGTGGGTGGTAGTGGATCCTATACCCATCCTGTGGGTGGTAGTGGATCCTGTACCCATCCTGTGGGTGGTAGTGAATCCTATAGCCATCCTGTGGGTGGTAGTGGATCCTATACCTATCCTGTGGGTGGTAGTGGGTCCTATACCCCATCCTGTGGGTGGTAGTGGATCCTGTACCCATCCTGTGGGTGGTAGTGGATCCTATACCCATCCTGTGGGTGGTAGTGGATCCTATACCCATCCTGTGGGTGGTAATGGATCCTATACCCATCCTGTGGGTGGTAGTGGATCCTATACCCATCCTGTGGGTGGTAGTGGATCCTATACCCATCCTGTGAGTGGTAGTGGATCCTGTACCCATCCTGTGGGTGGTAGTGGATCCTATACCCATCCTGTGGGTGGTAGTGGATCCTGTACCCATCCTGTTGGTGGTAGTGGATCCTATACCCATCCTGTGGGTGGTAGTGGATCCTATACCCATCCTGTGGGTGGTAGTGGATCCTATACCCATCCTGTGGGTGGTAGTGGATCCTATACCCATCCTGTGGGTGGTAGTGGATCCTATACCCATCCTGTGAGTGGTAGTGGATCCTGTACCCATCCTGTGGGTGGTAGTGGATCCTATACCCATCCTGTGGGTGGTAGTGGATCCTATACCCATCCTGTGGGTGGTAGTGGATCCTGTACCCATCCTGTGGGTGGTAGTGGATCCTATACCCATCCAGTGGGTGGTAGTGGATCCTATACCCATTCTGTGGGTGGTAGTGGATCCTATACCCATCCTGTGAGTGGTAGTGGATCCTGTACCCATCCTGTGGGTGGTAGTGGATCCTATACCCATTCTGTGGGTGGTAGTGGATCCTATACCCATCCTGTGAGTGGTAGTGGATCCTGTATCCATCCTGTGGGTGGTAGTGGATCCTATACCCGTCCTGTGGGTGGTAGTGGATCCTATACCCATCCTGTGAGTGGTAGTGGATCCTGTACCCATCCTGTGGGTGGTAGTGGATCCTATACCCATCCTGTGGGTGGTAGTGGATATTATACCCATCCTGTGGGTGGTAGTGGATCCTATACCCATCCTGTGAGTGGTAGTGGATCCTGTACCCATCCTGTGGGTGGTAGTGGATCCTATACCCATCCTGTGGGTGGTAGTGGATCCTGTACCCATCCTCTTGGTGGTAGTGGATCCTATACCCATCCTGTGGGTGGTAGTGGATCCTGTACCCATCCTGTGGGTGGTAGTGGATCCTATACCCATCCTGTGGGTGGTAGTGGATCCTATACCCATCCTGTGAATACCTTAGTTACCTACCTTGAGGTTACCTCGAGGTGGTTACGGGGCTTAGCGCCCCCGCGGCCCGGTCGTCGGCCAGGCCTCATGGTTGCTGGACTGGTCAACCAGGCTGTTAGACGCGGCTGCTTGCAGCCTGACGTATGAATCACAGGTTGATTAGGGATCCTTTTCAGAGAAATGGTGGTAGGCATCATATCAATGCTGTAAGGGATAGTGGAGCCCCTTCCCGAGAGACTAAGAGTGGTAGCAGTAGGTTAAGAGGTAAAAACCCCTTTATCGACGGGCTCACCATAGCCCGTGCTACTTGGAACTTTTTGTTCCAAGTAGCGAATCTTTGACAACAACAACAACCCCCTTTACCCCCCCCCTCCTTCCTCGGAGGTGGGGCAGGAAGGGTAGGCCTAAGGTGAAGGGGCGACGCTCCCATCACTCAAGACAACCCCCACACAGCTAATATTTACATATTGGCTCCCTGTGGCTCCTGTCACCCAACACCAGGGGATTATTAGGAGTCCTTCCCCCCCCCTTCACCCCCTTCACCTTCCCCTCCTGACGCCCCCAGCAGCATTACTCCCCTCCCTTCCCCCTCTCTCTCAACACCTGCCTGCCCCCCCCCCCCCTCCCCCCTCTCCCTCAACATCTGCCCTATCTCCATCAACGCCCTCCTAATACCTCCCCATCTCCTAAGCTTACTCCTAACCCCTCCCCCCCCCTTCCCCATTTCCTGCCACCCTCTCCAGGAACCTGATCAACCAGGCTGTGACTCATACGTCAGGCTGCGAACACCCGCGTTCAACAGCCTGGTTGACCAGTCCAGCAACCAGGAGGCCTGGTCGACGACCGGGCCGTGGGGACGCTAAGCCCCGAAATCACCTCAAGGTAACCTCAAGGTAACCCTCCCCAACAAGGTAACTCAACTACCCTGCTCACCAGCATAGGTAACGATGCTACTGGGAAAGAAAAGCAAGAATTTGCAATCGACTTTGAGAATCACTGGAAAATACTACCAAACAGTAGTTTCAAATAATATATACTTTTCCAGAAAACCCGGAGCCCATTATCCTTAACAACCATCAAAATCCAACATAGCGATGTGGGGAGAATACTGCGACCCAACACCAATTAAACAGGAATCGGAATTTACCTAAAATGTCAGATTAAACAAAGCCAAAACGGTGCTAGGGGAAACAGAGGAGATTCCGAAGCCTCAGAACTAACACACAGATACACTTATACAAGGCTCTAGTTCGGCGGCATCTAGAGTATCCCACCCCCCCCCCCCCACCTTTCCGAGCGGACAGCACGCTGGAATTGTGATCCTGTGGTCCTGGGTTCGATCCCAGGCGCCGGCGAGAAACAATGGGCAGAGTTTCTTTCACACTGTGCCCCTGTTACCTAGCAGTAAAATAGGTACCTGGGTGTTAGTCAGCTGTCACGGGCTGCTTCCTGGGGGTGGAGGCCTGGTCGAGGACCGAGTCGCGGGGACTCTAAAAAAGCCCCGAAATCATCTCAAGATAACCTCAAGATAACCTCTCCCAGTACCACTACACACCTTAAAGAAAATTAACATGTAAGGACTAGAAGCAGTGCTAAATAAGGCGCTAAGGAAATTTTAAATTTAAATTTTGCCCCCAGCAAAACACCGTCCACCATATGATCAGACAATCCAGGCCTGCTATCACGACTTGGTGTCAGCAAGGCGGACAGCCCGCCTGCTATCACGACTTGGTGTCAGCAAGGCGGACAGCCCGCCTGCTATCACGACTTGGTGTCAGCAAGGCGGACAGCCCGCCTGCTATCATAACATGGTGCCAGCAAGGCGGACAGCCCGCCTGCTATCATAACATGGTGTCAGCAAGGCGGACAGCCCGCCTGCTATCATAACATGGTGTCAGCAAGGCGGACAACCCGCCTGCTATCATAACATGGTGTCAGCAAGGCGGACAGCCCGCCTGCTATCACGACTTGGTGTCAGCAAGGCGGACAGTTCGCCTGCTATCATAACTCATACCATATTCTACATTTCCACACAACTTTTCCCTTCACCTGCGCCTCTCTATCTTCTTTACTACAATATATATATATATATATATATATATATATATATATATATATATATATATATATATATATATATATATATATATATATATATATATATATATAACGAGCCCCAACCTCAATCCACATAAAGTTAAATATGCTGTTCAGTTATATTTTTTCAGGCGAACACCCCATTAACCCTAAGTAACAACATGTAACGACTTAACTACCACTGGCGGGTAGTTACACCTGGTACCAAGGCGTAACACACCCAGCAGTTTGCCTCACAGTAACTACCAAATTAATTCCTTTGAATAAAAAAAGCAGATACCTCTTCCCCCTAAATAGGAATAAGCAAATTATTTCAACAAAGTGAAATTTGTAAGTATTTTCAGTCACATGAAGAATTAAATAACACTTTTCACAATCCGGGTGAGTTGTATATCGAAGAAAGACTATACCATTTTCTCCCCAAAGGTGAATTCATCAGTTATTTTGATCCCATCAGGCTCATTAGTAATGTATGGTAGTCAATGTGCTGTATGTCAGATAATAGAAGCAAAACAATGGAATGGGCAGACATGCTTTACTGGAAGGCAACAAGGATAATACCACCTTAAAGATGACTAATTATGAAAAATATTCCTGTAGAAGACAAACTCTCTTGTCTTAGAAACGTCACCAGGCTGCAACCCACTTGTACCTGTCATACATATATGTCAACATGCTGATGACAAGACAAATGATAATGCAACTCCAGAAATTTCAAAGACTTGCAATCAAAAGGTAAATGACACACATCAAACCTGCACACAGAAATAACATCACATGAGACCAGAAGGCATGGCAGGATGTGCAGAATACCCGCGTTGAAGAGCAGAGGTGCAACAGGTACTCTGAGAGAGAACTCTATCAACATCAGAGGCCCGAGACTGTTCAACACGCTTCCACTACACTTAAGGGACATAACTGGCCGACCCCTCACAGTGTTCAAGAGAGAACTATCAACATCAGAGGCCCGAGACTGTTCAACACGCTTCCACTACACATAAGGGACATAACTGGCCGACCCCTCACAGTGTTCAAGAGAGAACTATCAACATCAGCGGCCCGAGACTGTTCAACACGCTTCCACTACACATAAGGGACATAACTGGCCGACCCCTCACAGTGTTCAAGAGAGAACTATCAACATCAGAGGCCCGAGACTGTTCAACACGCTTCCACTACACATAAGGGACATAACTGGCCGACCCCTCACAGTGTTCAAGAGAGAACTATCAACATCAGAGGCCCGAGACTGTTCTACACGCTTCCACTACACATAAGGGACATAACTGGCCGACCCCTCACAGTGTTCAAGAGAGAACTATCAACATCAGAGGCCCGAGACTGTTCAACACGCTTCCACTACACATAAGGGACATAACTGGCCGACCCCTCACAGTGTTCAAGAGAGAACTATCAACATCAGAGGCCCGAGACTGTTCAACACGTTTCCACTACACATAAGGGACATAACTGGTCGACCCCTCACAGTGTTCAAGAGAGAACTTGATAAACACCTCCAAAGGATACCTGATCAACCAGGCTGTGACTCATACGTCAGCGTCCAACAGCCTGGGGGGGGGGTAGAGAGTTTATGGGGATATTTGGAGGTGGTGAGGTAGGACAGGGGGAGAGGGAGGGAGGGAGGGAGGGAGGAGGGAGATCTTAGCCCCATGCAAAAAAAGCAATACTGGAAGTAATTAGTCAGGGAGGACTGAGGAGCCTTGCTCGGGGTCCCCAGCTTAGTGGTTTACTGGTAAGATGAACACCCTCCACACACTCCTTAGTCCCCGCCTTCTACACTCTCTCTACACTCACACTCAACCATATTAAGTGCCTGTATGTGTATGTATATATATATATATATATATATATATATATATATATATATATATATATATATATATATATATATATAACAATGGCCTGATATATCAATGAAATTATTTTGAGGTTACTATATTGCCTCAAAATGCAACAAAAGTCCTCGAGCCAAGTCAAAACTCCACACCCCAGAGGGATTCGAACCCAGACAGCCAGGAGCACTGTGCACCTTGGCGTACCTGGTACCTGAGCTACTAGACCAAACTGACTGTACTCTATATATATATATATATATATATATATATATATATATATATATATATATATATATATATATATATATATATATATATGTCGTACCTAGTAGCCAGAACGCACTTCTCAGCCTACTATGCAAGGCCCGATTTGCCTAATAAGCCAGGTTTTCACGAATTAATTGTTTTTCGACTACCTAACCTACTTAACCTAACCTAACCTAACTTTTTCAACTACCTAACCAAACCTAACCTATAAAGATAGGTTAGGTTAGGTTAGGTAGGGTTGGTTAGGTTCGGTCATATATCTACGTTAATTTTAACTCCAATAAAAAATAATTGAAACATACATAATGAAATGGGTAGCTTTATCATTTCATAAGAAAAAAATTAGAGAAAATATATTAATTCAGGAAAACTTGGCTTATTAGGCAAATCGGGCCTTGCATAGTAGGCCAAAAAGTGCGTTCTGGCTAGTAGGTACGACATATATATATATATATATATATATATATATATATATATATATATATATATATATATATATATATATATATATATATATATATACATACATACAAACATACATATTTTGAAAGTTGTCTTTCTTGTAAAAGAGTTAATGAATATGAAGTCATTCTTTACCTTGAAGTTTGAAAATAAACTCTTCAAAGTTCCTTTTATAAGTTTATTGGCCTGAAGCAGTATACCAAAAGGAAGTTGTGTGTGGGGGGGGGGGGGGGGGAGTGCAGTGGCCAGGCTTCACTTGTGAGAACTTGATCCACCAGGCTGTTGCTTGGAGCGACCTGCAGGCTCACATATCCACTACAGCCCGGAACTTCTTATATGAAATTCCCCAATTTTATTCTTGATGAAATCCACTTTTGTTTCAGTGTTTCATTGATACTGTCAACATCTTCAGAGCCAGGGAGGGGACACCAATGATCTGAAGCCATATTACTGACTTGGACGTCTGAGTGGATATCCTGCCCTAGTCGTCAGTGTGGATATCCTGTCCTATTCGTCAGTGTGGATATCCTGCCCTAGTCGTCAGTGTGGATATCCTGCCCTAGTCGTCAGTGTGGATATCCTGCCCTAGTCGTCAGTGTGGATATCCTGCCCTAGTCATCAGTGTGGATATCCTGCCCTAGTCGTCAGTGTGGATATCCTGCCCTAGTCGTCAGTGTGGATATCCTGCCCTAGTCGTCAGTGTGGATATCCTGCCCTAGTCGTCAGTGTGGATATCCTGCCCTAGTCGTCAGTGTGGATATCCTGCCCTAGTCATCAGTGTGGATATCCCTCCTGGGTCTTTAGAGTGGATATCCTGCCTTGATCGTCAGTGTGTTAAGATGCACCTAGATGTCAGGTGGGTGATGATACGTGAATGAGAGTATTCGAGATGCAGACATTGTCTATGATCAAAAACATGCCACCAGACGTAAAAAAGATGGTGGAGGAAGTCATATTATGGCTTGGGTATGTATGGCTGGCCTTTGGATCCGGTCCACTAGTCTTCACTGATGACAGCCGCAGGATGGCTGATGACAGCCGCAGGATGGCTGATGACAGCCGCAGGATGGCTGATGACAGCAGCAGGATGGCTGATGACAGCCGCAGGATGGCTGATGACAGCAGCAGGATGGCTTGTGAAGTGTACAGAGGCCCCCCCTACCTCCTCACACCCAAATGCCTCAACTCAAGACGCTGGAACCCATTCCAGGACACCTTAAAGCTCTAGTCACTCCTGGAACCCACTCCAGGTCACCTTAAAGCTCTAGTCACTCCTGGAACTCACTCCAGAACACCTTGAAGCTCTAGTCACTCCTGGAACCCACTCCAGGTCACCTTAAAGCTCCAGTCACTCCTGGAACCCACTCCAGGTCACCTTGAAGCTCCAGTCACTCCTGGAACTCACTCCAGGTTACCTTGAAGCTCCAGTCACTCCTGGAACTCACTCCAGGTCACCTTGAAGTTCCAGTTACTCCAGGAACTCACTCCAGGACACCTTGAAGCTCCAGTCACTCCTGGAACTCACTCCAGGTTACCTTGAAGCTCCAGTCACTCCTGGAACCCACTCCAGGTCACCTTAAAGCTCCAGTCACTCCTGGAACTCACTCCAGGTTACCTTGAAGCTCCAGTCACTCCTGGAACTCACTCCAGGTCACCTTGAAGCTCCAGTCACTCCTGAAACTCACTCCAGGTCACCTTGAAGCTCCAGTCACTCCTGGAACTCACTCCAGGTCACCTTGAAGTTCCAGTCACTCCAGGAACTCACTCCAGGACACCTTGAACCTCCAGTCCCTCCTGGAACTCACTCCGGGACACCTTGAAGCTCCAGTCACTCCTGGAACTCACTCCAGGACACCTTGAAGCTCCAGTCACTCCTGGAACTCACTCCAGGACACCTTGAAGCTCCAATCACTCCTGGTACTCACTCCAGGTCACCTTGAAGCTCCAGTCACTCCTGGAACTCACTCCAGGACACCTTGAAGCTCCAATCACTCCTGGTACTCACTCCAGGTCACCTTGAAGCTCCAGTCACTCCTGGAACTCACTCCAGGTCACCTTGAAGATCCAGTCACTCCTGGAACTCACTCCAGGTCACCTTGAAGTTCCAGTCACTCCTGGAACCCACTCCAGGTCACCTTGAAGCTCCAGTCACTCCTGGTACTCACTCCAGGTCACCTTGAAGCTCCAGTCACTCCTGGAACCCACTCCAGGACACCTTGAAGCTCCAGTCACTCCTGGAACTCACTCCAGGTCACCTTGAAGCTCCAGTCACTCCTGGAACTCACTCCAGGACACCTTGAAGCTCCAGTCACTCCTGGAACTCACTCCAGGTCACCTTGAAGCTCCAGTCACTCCTGGAACCCACTCCAGGACACCTTGAAGCTCCAGTCACTCCTGGAACTCACTCCAGGTCACCTTGAAGCTCCAGTCACTCCTGGAACTCACTCCAGGACACCTTGAAGCTCCAGTCACTCCTGGAACTCACTCCAGGTCACCTTGAAGCTCCAGTCACTCCTGGAACTCACTCCAGGTCACCTTGAAGCTCCAGTCACTCCTGGAACCCACTCCAGGTCACCTTGAAGGTAACCTACGCGCTCATTACTAACCCTCAACTGCAGATTAAGGTAAAAGTTACTTTCGAGGTTACCTTGAGGTGATTCCGTGATTCAATATCCCAGCGGCCGGTCTCTAAGCTAGACCTCCTGGTTGGTGGTGTGGTCAACCAGGCTGTTAGACGCAGCTGCTCGCAATCAGACGTATAAATTACAGAAACTAACATATGCGTTATAATTCTTTTATATAAAGTTCTCCACATATATTATAATTAATGCTAATTATGCCAATTAATTAAGGCCTTCTAATTACCAATTATACAAATATGTTAGAGAAGCCTATAATTACCCAGGCCTCCCGGACCTCTGGTCAACACCAGCAACACAACTATGCAACTCGACATCGTAACAACACCCGCGGTGTATCACTGAGAACATTAGGGGGGCGTTGTAGTGGGCCCCCGGCGGCCAGAGACGCAAGTTCGATCCCACCGCATTGCTACGCAACGTTCTCAGAACAACACTATGACCGGAGCATGTTATATGAAACACCTGCCTTGAGTAACAACGAAAGCCACACCTGCCAAGATAACCGTGATAACCACATCTCTCCCGAGTAACAAGGATAGCCACACCTGCCAAGATAACCGTGATAACCACATCTCTCCCGAGTAACAACGATAGCCACACCTGCCAAGATAACCGTGATAACCACATCTCCCCGAGTAACAACGATAGCCACACCTGCCAAGATAACCGTGATAACCACATCTCTCCCGAGTAACAATGATAGCCACACCTGCCAAGATAACCGTGATAACCACATCTCCCCGAGTAACAAGGATAGCCACACCTGCCAAGATAACCGTGATAACCACATCTCCCCGAGTAACAACGATAGCCACACCTGCCAAGATAACCGTGATAACCACATCTCTCCCGAGTAACAATGATAGCCACACCTGCCAAGATAACCGTGATAACCACATCTCCCCGAGTAACAAGGATAGCCACACCTGCCAAGATAACCGTGATAACCACATCTCCCCGAGTAACAACGATAGCCACACCTGCCAAGATAACCGTGATAACCACATCTCTCCCGAGTAACAACGATAGCCACACCTGCCAAGATAACCGTGATAACCACATCTCTCCCGAGTAACAACGATAGCCACACCTGCCAAGATAACCGTGATAACCACATCTCTCCCGAGTAACAACGATAGCCACACCTGCCAAGATAACCGTGATAACCACATCTCCCCGAGTAACAAGGATAGCCACACCTGCCAAGATAACCGTGATAACCACATCTCTCCCGAGTAACAACGATAGCCACACCTGCCAAGATAACCGTGATAACCACATCTCTCCGGAGTAACAACGATAACCACACCTGCCAAGATAACCGTGATAACCACATCTCCCCGAGTAACAACGATAGCCACACCTGCCAAGATAACCGTGATAACCACATCTCCCCGAGTAACAACGATAGCCACACCTGCCAAGATAACCGTGATAACCACATCTCCCCGAGTAACAAGGATAGCCACACCTGCCAAGATAACCGTGATAACCACATCTCCCGGAGTAACAACGATAGCCACACCTGCCAAGATAACCGTGATAACCACATCTCTCCGGAGTAACAACGATAACCACACCTGCCAAGATAACCGTGATAACCACATCTCCCCGAGTAACAAGGATAGCCACACCTGCCAAGATAACCGTGATAACCACATCTCCCGGAGTAACAACGATAACCACACCTGCCAAGATAACCGTGATAACCACATCTCCCCGAGTAACAACGATAGCCACACCTGCCAAAAAAAGCCTCCTGTACCAAGTTTAATACTTACTAACAAGCATGAAACGCCTTACAGTGGCTCCAATGGGTCAATTACAGCGTTACAGCGTGTGTGTGTGTGTGTGTGTGTGTGTGTGTGTGCGTGTGTGTGTGTGCGTGTGTGTGTGTGTGTGTGTGTGTGTGTGTGTGATACATCGGTCTAGAGTCCAGACAGTAAGGCTGACCACCTCCACAGCTGCCTGAGAGCTAATTTGCATACCGTCATGGTTGGGTGATTAACCCCTTCATAAATGATGACCGGTTAAGCAGCTTCCGGTTATAATACTCTTGTTCCTCTGTCCTCTCCAGGGTAGTTGGGCCAGGACATATTTAGTCAATTATGCTAAAGTGTATTTTGTAAAGAGGTCATTTATGTTAGAGGTGTCTGTAACAAGTTAAGTTTTTAAAATAAATGGCATCAATCATACTCAACCACCACATCAACCACACTCCACCACCTCATCATCCACAGTCCACCACCACATCAACCACACTCCACCACCACATCAACCACAGTCCACCACCACATCAACCACACTCCACCACCACATCAACCACACTCCACCACCACATCAACCACAGTCCACCACCACATCAACCACACTCCACCACCACATCAACCACACTCAGCCACCACATCAACCACACTCCACCACCTCATCAACCACTCTCCACAGGCTAGCAGCCGCGTCAAACAGCCTGGTTGATCAGTCCAATAACCAGGAGGCCTGGTCGACGACCGGGCCGCGGGGACGCTAAGCCCCGGACGCACGTCAAGGTAACCTCAAGGTAAGGTCTCAAAGCTCTCAAAATGTACTCTCTGGAAAGGAGACGAGAGAGATACCAAATAATATATACATGGAAGATACTGGAGGGCCAGGTATCAAATTTGCACAGTAGAAAAACAACATACTGGAGCGAAAGGTACGGAAGGAAATGCAGAATAGTACCAGTGAAGAGTAGAGGTGCCATAGACACAATCAGAGAACACTGTCTGAACATCAGAGGTCCAATGAGGAGTAGAGGTGCCATAGGCACAATCAGAGAACACTGTCTGAACATCAGAGGTCCACAGCTGATCAACACCCGGCTGACGCTTCACGAAGCTGTCGGAATCAGCAGAGGAAATACGAGAGCAACCGTACAGGGCCTGGGAGCAAGGTCGAGTTAGAGTCCTTGAGGGTCTCTTCTCAGACTAGCCTCACCTGGTCCTGCTCCACGTTGATCGTTGGCATCTCCTCAATGACTTAACACTTTAAGGGACTCCGAGGGTCCTCATCACATTTATAGTTTAGTGAATATAAGCAACTCAGTGTTGAAGACACCTGGAGCTGAAGGCTTGAGTAATATTGGCAGTATTCAGAAGTGGTTCAACGGAAACACCGCATAAAGCTTAACAGTAGTTTATTTACTAACTTAACCACTAATACAAAGGGTGCTTGATTTACTTTAGATTGGCGTCAGCAAGGCTATGGTTGTGTTAGCGAGACTCTTGACGTCTGGCTAATTGACTCGTATCCACTCATGGAGTAACACCTAACTTAACACAGTTGACAGCCAATCATTAACACGGCAACCTAACTGCCGGTATACAAAGGGATCACAAGAGTTCCAACCGGATACTCGGGTAATGATGATATGCAATAAATCACATATACACTGTCAATGGGACAGGCAATAACATGCACAATAATAATATCACACAATAACTAAATGTATCGTGTATGTGAAGCTCACATTCACAGACTAGTGTAATGCCGTGATACCACACAGATAAACACACATACACCGTCGGGGTGTCTTCACCTATACCTGTGTCAGGTATGAGTAGCTGAGAACTGTGGTCGATCCCTCAGACCAACACAGACACAATAAAACAATGACAAGATCTTGTACTTAGTGCTAAAAAAACTTATTCAAACGAAACTAGCTATGTTTCACTGGAGACATTCGAACCGAATTCGAACCAACCTATCTATGGTTCACTGGAGGGATTCGAAGCCACTACCAACCAACCTATCTATGGTTCACTGAAGGGATTAGAAGCCACTACCAACCAACCTATCTATGGTTCACTGGAGGGATTCGAAGCCACTACCAACCAACCTATCTATGGTTCACTGGAGGGATTCGAAGCCACTACCAACCAACCTATCTATGGTTCACTGGAGGGATTCGAAGCCACTACCAACCAACCTATCTATGGTTCACTGGAGGGATTCGAAGCCACTACCAACCAACCTATCTATGGTTCACTGAAGGGATTCGAAGCCACTACCAACCAACCTATCTATGGTTCACTGAAGGGATTCGAAGCCACTACCAACCAACCTATCTATGGTTCACTGAAGGGATTCGAAGCCACTACCAACCAACCTATCTATGGTTAACTGGAGGGATTCGAAGCCACTACCAACCAACCTATCTATGGTTCACTGGAGGGATTCGAAGCCACTACCAACCAACCTATCTATGGTTCACTGAAGGGATTCGAAGCCACTACCAACCAACCTATCTATGGTTCACTGAAGGGATTCGAAGCCACTACCAACCAACCTATCTATGGTTCACTGAAGGGATTCGAAGCCACTACCAACCAACCTATCTATGGTTAACTGGAGGGATTCGAAGCCACTACCAACCAACCTATCTATGGTTCACTGAAGGGATTCGAAGCCACTACCAACCAACCTATCTATGGTTCACTGAAGGGATTAGAAGCCACTACCAACCAGCCTATTTATGGTTCACTGAAGGGATTAGAAGCCACTACCAACCAGCCTATCTATAGTTCACTGAAGGGATTAGAAGCCACTACCAACCAGCCTATCTATGGTTCACTGAAGGGATTAGAAGCCACTACCAACCAGCCTATCTATAGTTCACTGAAGGGATTAGAAGCCACTACCAACCAGCCTATCTATGGTTCACTGAAGGGATTAGAAGCCACTACCAACCAGCCTATCTATGGTTCACTGAAGGGATTAGAAGCCACTACCAACCAACCTATCTATGGTTCACTGAAGGGATGTGAAGCCACTACCAACCAGCCTATATATGCTCACTACTGGGATGAGAACGATAACTGCAACAACCCAACAATCTTGCCACCCTAAACACACAAAAAAGCTAAATCCGTGCCAGTCAATACCCCAGAGAGCCCTAAGTTAAGGCGTTCGGCCGTACCAATTAACAGTAAGGGGTCGTTAGACAC
This sequence comes from Procambarus clarkii, assembly GCF_040958095.1. Lineage (NCBI taxonomy): Eukaryota > Metazoa > Arthropoda > Malacostraca > Decapoda > Cambaridae > Procambarus > Procambarus clarkii. The sequence continues at coordinate 4,940,550 of NC_091201.1, forward strand.
ACTCATTAACATGTTAAATATCACGTTACTTACGCTAATGAGACAAAGCTTTCAGAGAGCTTAGAGTTGTTCGTGTACAGTGGAGGTGTACACAGGGGAGGTGTACACAGGGGGAGGTGTACACAGGGGAGGTGTACACAGGGGGAGGTGTACATAGGGAGGTGTACACAGGGGGAGGTGTACACAGGGGGAGGTGTACACAGGGGAGGTGTACACAGGGAGAGGTGTACACAGGGGAGGTGTACACAGGGGGAGGTGTACACAGGGGGAGGTGTACACAGGGGAGGTGTACACAGGGGAAGGTGTACACAGGGGGAGGTGTACACAGGGGGAGGTGTACACAGGGGGAGGTGTACACAGGGGGAGGTGTACACAGGGGAAGGTGTACACAGGGGGAGGTGTACACAGGGGAGGTGTACACAGGGGAGGTGTACACAGGGGAGGTGTACACAGGGGGGAGGTGTACACAGGGGGAGGTGTACACAGGGGATGTGTACACAGGGGAGGTGTACACAGGGGGAGGTGTACACAGGGGGGAGGTGTACACAGGGGAGGTGTACACAGGGGGATGTGTACACAGGGGGAGGTGTACACAGGAGAAGGTGTACACAGGGGGAGGTGTACACAGGGGGGAGGTGTACACAGGGGGAGGTGTACACAGGGGGAGGTGTACACAGGGGAGGTGTACAAAGGGGGGAGGTGTACACAGGGGGGAGGTGTACACAGGGGGGAGGTGTACACAGGGGGAGGTGTACACAGGGGAAGGTGTACACAGTGGGAGGTGTACACAGGGGAAGGTGTACACAGTGGGAGGTGTACACAGGGGGGAGGTGTACACAGGGGAAGGTGTACACAGTGGGAGGTGTACACAGGAGGAGGTGTACACAGGAGAAGGTGTACACAGGGGGGAGGTGTACACAGGGGAGGTGTACACAGGGGGGAGGTGTACACAGGGGGAGGTGTACACAGGGGAGGTGTACACAGGGAAGGTGTACACAGGGGGAGGTGTACACAGGGGGGAGGTGTACACAGGGGAGGTGTACACAGGGGGAGGTGTACACAGGGGGAGGTGTACACAGGGGGAGGTGTACACAGGGGGAGGTGTACACAGGGGAAGGTGTACACAGGGAGAGGTGTACACAGGGGGAGGTGTACACAGGGGGAGGTGTACACAGGGGGGAGGTGTACACAGGGGAGGTGTACACAGGGGAAGGTGTACACAGGGAGAGGTGTACACAGGGGAGGTGTACACAGGGGGAGGTGTACACAGAGGGAGGTGTACACAGGGGGAGGTGTACACAGGGGAGGTGTACACAGGGGGAGGTGTACACAGGGGAGGTGTACACAGGGGAAGGTGTACACAGGGGGAGGTGTACACAGGGGGAGGTGTACACAGGGAGAGGTGTACACAGGGGGAGGTGTACACAGGGGGAGGTGTACACAGGGGGAGATGTACACAGGGGGGAGGTGTACACAGGGGGAGGTGTACACAGGGGGGAGGTGTACACAGGGGGGAGGTGTACACAGGGGGAGGTGTACACAGGGGGGAGGTGTACACAGGGGGAGGTGTACACAGGGGGAGGTGTACACAGGGGGAGATGTACACAGGGGGGAGGTGTACACAGGGGGAGGTGTACACAGGGGGGAGGTGTACACAGGGGGGAGGTGTACACAGGGGAAGGTGTACACAGGGGGAGGTGTACACAGGGGGAGGTGTACACAGGGGGGAGGTGTACACAGGGGGAGGTGTACACAGGGGAAGGTGTACACAGGGGGAGGTGTACACAGGGGAGGTGTACACAGGGGAGGTGTACACAGGGGGGAGGTGTACACAGGGGGAGGTGTACACAGGGGATGTGTACACAGGGGGAGGTGTACACAGGGGGAGGTGTACACAGGGGGAGGTGTACACAGGGGGAGGTGTACACAGGGGGAGGTGTACACAGGGGGAGGTGTACACAGGGGGAGGTGTACACAGGGGGAGGTGTACACAGGGGGAGGTGTACACAGGGGGAGGTGTACACAGGGGGAGGTGTACACAGGGGGAGGTGTACACAGGGGGAGGTGTACACAGGGGGGAGGTGTACACAGGGGAGGTGTACACAGGGGGAGGTGTACACAGGGGAGGTGTACACAGGGGAGGTGTACACAGGGGGAGGTGTACACAGGGGAGGTGTACACAGGGGGAGGTGTACACAGGGGGAGGTGTACACAGGGGGAGGTGTACACAGGGGGAGGTGTACACAGGGGAGGTGTACACAGGGGGAGGTGTACACAGGGGGAGGTGTACACAGGGGAAGGTGTACACAGGGGGAGGTGTACACAGGGGGAGGTGTACACAGGGGGAGGTGTACACAGGGGGAGGTGTACACAGGGGAGGTGTACACAGGGGGAGGTGTACACAGGGGGAGGTGTACACAGGGGGAGGTGTACACAGGGGGAGGTGTACACAGGGGGAGGTGTACACAGGGGGAGGTGTACACAGGGGGAGGTGTACACAGGGGGAGGTGTACACAGGGGGGAGGTGTACACAGGGGAGAGGTGTACACAGGGGGAGGTGTACACAGGGGGAGGTGTACACAGGGGTAGGTGACACAGGGGGGAGGTGTACACAGGGGGAGGTGTACACAGGGGAAGGTGTACACAGGGGGAGGTGTACACAGGGGAGGTGTACACAGGGGGAAGGTGTACACAGGGGGGAGGTGTACACAGGGGGAGGTGTACACAGGGGAGGTGTACACAGGGGGAGGTGTACACAGGGGGAGGTGTACACAGGGGGGAGGTGTACACAGGGGGGAGGTGTACACAGGGGGAGGTGTACACAGGGGGAGGTGTACACAGGGGGGAGGTGTACACAGGGGGAGGTGTACACAGGGGAAGGTGTACACAGGGGGAGGTGTACACAGGGGGAGGTGTACACAGGGGAGGTGTACACAGGGGGAGGTGTACACAGTGGGAGTGTACACAGGGGGAGGTGTACACAGGGGGAGGTGTACACAGGGGGAGGTGTACACAGGGAGAGGTGTACACAGGGGGAGGTGTACACAGGGGGAGGTGTACACAGGGGGAGGTGTACACAGGGGGAGGTGTACACAGGGGGGAGGTGTACACAGGGGGAGGTGTACACAGGGAGAGGTGTACACAGGGGGAGGTGTACACAGGGGGAGGTGTACACAGGGGGAGGTGTACACAGGGGAAGGTGTACACAGGGGGGAGGTGTACACAGGGGGAGGTGTACACAGGAGGAGGATGTACACAGGGGGAGGTGTACACAGGGGGGAGGTGTACACAGGGGAGAGGTGTACACAGGGGGAGGTGTACACAGGGGGAGGTGTACACAGGGGGAGGTGTACACAGGGGGGAGGTGTACACAGGGGGAGGTGTACACAGGGAGAAGGTGTACACAGGGGGGAGGTGTACACAGGGGGAGGTGTACACAGGGGGAGGTGTACACAGGGGGGAGGTGTACACAGGGGGAGGTGTACACAGGGGGAGGTGTACACAGGGGAGGTGTACAAAGGGGGGAGGTGTACACAGGGGGGAGGTGTACACAGGGGGGAGGTGTACACAGGGGGAGGTGTACACAGGGGAAGGTGTACACAGTGGGAGGTGTACACAGGGGGAGGTGTACACAGGGAGAAGGTGTACACATGGGGGAGGTGTACACAGGGGGAGGTGTACACAGGGGAGGTGTACACAGGGGGGAGGTGTACACAGGGGGAGGTGTACACAGGGGGAGGTGTACACAGGGGAGGTGTACACAGGGGGAGGTGTACACAGGGGGAGGTGTACACAGGGGGAGGTGTACACAGGGGGAGGTGTACACAGGGGGGAGGTGTACACAGGGGGAGGTGTACACAGGGGGAGGTGTACACAGGGGGAGGTGTACACAGGGGGAGGTGTACACAGGGGGGAGGTGTACACAGGGGGAGGTGTACACAGGGGGAGGTGTACACAGGGGGGAGGTGTACACAGGGGAGGTGTACACAGGGGGAGGTGTACACAGGGGGAGGTGTACACAGGGGGAGGTGTACACAGGGGGAGGTGTACACAGGAGAAGGTGTACACAGGGGGAGGTGTACACAGGGGGGAGGTGTACACAGGGGGAGGTGTACACAGGGGGAGGTGTACACAGGAGGAGGTGTACACAGGGGGAGGAGTACACAGGGGGAGGTGTACACAGGGGAAGATGTACACAGGGGGAGGTGTACACAGGGGGAGGTGTACACAGGAGAAGATGTACACAGGGGGAGGTGTACACAGGGGGGAGGTGTACACAGGGAGAGGTGTACACAGGGGGGAGGTGTACACAGGGGGGAGGTGTACACAGGGGGAGGTGTACACAGGGGGAGGTGTACAAAGGGGGGAGGTGTACACAGGGGGAGGTGTACACAGGGGGAGGTGTACACAGGGGGGAGGTGTACACAGGGGAGGTGTACACAGGGGGAGGTGTACACAGGGGAGGTGTACACAGGGGGAGGTGTACACAGGGGGAGGTGTACACAGGGGGAGGTGTACACAGGAGAAGGTGTACACAGGGGGAGGTGTACACAGGGGGGGGGTGTACACAGGGGGAGGTGTACACAGGGGGAGGTGTACACAGGAGGAGGTGTACACAGGGGGAGGTGTACACAGGGGGAGGTGTACACAGGGGGAGGTGTACACAGGGGAAGGTGTACACAGTGGGAGGTGTACACAGGGGGAGGTGTACACAGGAGAAGGTGTACACAGGGGGGAGGTGTACACAGGGGGAGGTGTACACAGGGGGAGGTGTACACAGGGGGAGGTGTAGACAGGGGGAGGTGTACACAGGAGAAGGTGTACACAGTGGGAGGTGTACACAGGGGGAGGTGTACACAGTGGGAGGTGTACACAGGGGGAGGTGTACACAGGAGAAGGTGTACACAGGGGGGATGTGTACACAGGGGGAGGTGTACACAGGGGGAGGTGTACACAGGGGGAGGTGTACACAGGGGGAGGTGTACACAGGAGAAGGTGTACACAGTGGGAGGTGTACACAGGGGGAGGTGTACACAGGGGGAGGTGTACACAGGGGGGAGGTGTACACAGGGGGAGGTGTACACAGGGGGGAGGTGTACACAGGGGGAGGTGTACACAGGGGGAGGTGTACACAGGGGGAGGTGTACACAGGGGGGAGGTGTACACAGGGAGAGGTGTACACAGGGGAGGTGTACACAGGGGGAGGTGTACACAGGGGGAGGTGTACACAGGGGGAGGTGTAAACAGGGGAAGGTGTACACAGTGGGAGGTGTACACAGGGGGAGGTGTACACAGGAGAAGGTGTACACAGGGGGGAGGTGTACACAGGGGGAGGTGTACACAGGGGGGAGGTGTACACAGGGGGAGGTGTACACAGGGGGAGGTGTACACAGGGGGAGGTGTACACAGGGGGGATGTGTACACAGGGGGAGGTGTACACAGGGGGAGGTGTACACAGGGGGGAGGTGTACACAGGGGGAGGTGTACACAGGGGGGAGGTGTACACAGGGGGAGGTGTACACAGGGGGGAGGTGTACACAGGGGGAGGTGTACACAGGGGGGAGGTGTACACAGGGGGAGGTGTACACAGGGGGGAGGTGTACACAGGGGGAGGTGTACACAGGGGGGAGGTGTACACAGGGGGAGGTGTACACAGGGGGAGGTGTACACAGGGGGGAGGTGTACACAGGGGGAGGTGTACACAGGGAGGGTGTACACAGGGGGAGGTGTACACAGGGGGAGGTTGTACACAGGGGGAGGTGTACACAGGGGGGAGGTGTACACAGGGGGAGGTGTACACAGGGGGAGGTGTACACAGGGGAGAAGTGTACACAGGGGGAGGTGTACACAGGGGGAGGTGTACACAGTGGGAGGTGTACACAGGGGGAGGTGTACACAGGGGGAGGTGTACACAGGGGGAGGTGTACACAGGGGAGGTGTACACAGGGGGAGGTGTACACAGGGGAGGTGTACACAGGGGGGAGGTGTACACAGGGGGAGGTGTACACAGGGGGAGGTGTACACAGGGGGAGGTGTACACAGGGGAGGTGTACACAGGGGGAGGTGTACACAGGGGAGGTGTACACAGGGGGAGGTGTACACAGGGGGAGGTGTACACAGGGGAGGTGTACACAGGGGGAGGTGTACACAGGGGAGGTGTACACAGGGGGAGGTGTACACAGGGGGAGGTGTACACAGGGGGAGGTGTACACAGGGGGAGGTGTACACAGGGGAGGTGTACACAGGGGGAGGTGTACACAGGGGAGGTGTACACAGGGGGAGGTGTACACAGGGGGAGGTGTACACAGGGGGAGGTGTACACAGGGGGAGGTGTACACAGGGGGAGGTGTACACAGGGGGAGGTGTACACAGGGGGAGGTGTACACAGGGGGGAGGTGTACACAGGGGGTACATGCAAGGAAAGAAAGCCTTATTAACCCCTCATTAAAGCGGTTGTCGTGCGGTGAGGGGCAGTAATGTCTCCCCTCATTACCCTCTGACAGCCTCGCCCGACCCCTCACGTCGCTAACAGCCTCCAGTGACCAGTGACAGCACAGTTACCGCTCATAGAGCCAAGCGAAGCAAGGTTATCGGCAAGATAACCAGGCGCTTTAGTGGAGGTAAATAATAGGAGGTTGATAAATGTGACCATGGTGTTATTGCACATAAAATGCGTTCAAAAGGAATTTCCGGGAAAATAGGCAGATGGATCTACAATTTCCTGACTGACAGAACCCAATGTGTAATAGTCAACAAAATAAAATCCAGCCCATCAATCGTGAAGAGCTCAGTCCCCCAGGGTACTGTGCTTGCTCCAGTACTTTTTCTCATCCTCATATCGGACATAGACCAGAACACAACCTATAGCACTGTATCATCCTTTGCAGATGACACTAGGATCTTCATGAGAGTTGGCAACATAGAGGACACGGCAAACCTCCAATCAGATGTAGATCAGGTCTTTCTATGGGCTACAGAAAATAATATGGTATTCAACGAGGATAAGTTTCAGCTCATGCGCTACGGAAAAATTGAAAATATAAAAACAGAAACCACGTACAAAACGCAGGCAAATCATAACATAGAACGAAAAGGCAATGTAAAGGACCTGGGTGTACTCATGTCGGAAGAACTTACCTTTAAAGAACACAATAAAGTAGCCGTCACAACTGCAAGAAAAATGACAGGTTGGATAACAAGAACTTTTCACACTAGAGATGCTATACCGATGATGATACTTTTCAAAACGCTTGTGCTATCTAGAGTGGAGTACTGCTGCACAATGACAGCCCCTTTCAAAGCTGGAGAAATTGCTGACCTAGAGAGCGTGCAGAGATCCTTTACTGCTAGAATCCACTCAGTAAAACATCTAAATTACTGGGACCGACTAAAGAGCCTAAATCTGTACTCCCTTGAGCGCAGGCGGGAGAGATACATAATAATTTACACGTGGAAAATAATTGAGGGGCTGGTCCCAAACCTGCACACAGAAATAACACCACATGAGACCAGAAGACATGGCAGGATGTGCAGAATACCCCCGTTGAAAAGCAGAGGTGCAACAGGTACTCTGAGAGAGAACTCTATCAACATCAGAGGCCCGAGACTGTTCAACACGCTTCCACTACACATAAGGGGCATAACTGGCAAACCCCTCACAGTGTTCAAGAGAGAACTGGATAAGCACCTCCAAAGGATACCTGATCAACCAGGCTGTGACTCATACGTCAGGCTGCGAGCAGCCGCGTCTAACAGCCTGGTTGATCAGTCCAGCAACCAGGAGGCCTGGTCGACGACCGGGCCGCGGGGACACTAAGCCCCGGAAGCACCTCAAGGTAGCCTCAAGGTAGCAAGGAGGTCATGTATAGCTTTCCTCTAGGTCGCTATCTCTTTCCTCTCGGCCGCTATCACTTACCATAACCCAGCAACCGCCTGACTGATTAAGCTATCACTAGGAGTAACAGGCAAGTCACAGGTGAGCAACTAGGTGAGTACAGGTAACCCAGGAAACCACAGGTAAACCACAGATAGCCTGATAAAGACACAAGTAACACCCAAGGCACAATCGTCGAAGTAAGGGAAAGGGGGACCCCACAACCAGGTAAATCACAGGTAAGCAGGAAAATAATCAAGCCCCCCCCCCTCCTTCTAACTCCCCCCCCCCCCATGGGGAGGGGATCGACCTTAACGACTATGAACTACCCAACTGCCCTTCCCACAACTCCTTAAACTACCACACCATGTCCTTCAACCAGCCCCCCCCCCCCCCCTGTGCTTTAACTACCCGCCATTCCAACTAGCCACCAATCACAAGTCTACTCGTGGTTCAGAGACCACCGTAATCAAGCCTTTCCGCCGTAGGGGGGGGCGGTGATTGATGCGTGGGGGGGGGGAGGGGAGGGGGGCAGAGTGTGAGGGAGGAGGGAGGATAACGAGGAAGGGGGGGGTGGCCCCCCTCCTCCCCTTGTCTTAAGGAGATATCAACTATCTTCATCTATATAGGTTTCAACTTCACAAAATTATGTTATATTGCGTTGAGAAATAAACTAAAAAGACTTTATATATTTTTTTTGATAATGGACTCTGTCTGCAGGGCATACCTCGAGTATACCTGGAGAGGATTTCGAGAGGTGTGATAACTTGGTCCACCAGGCTGTTGCTTGGAGCGGCCCGCAGGCCCACATACCCACCACAGCCCGGTTGGTCCACCAGGCTGTTGCTTGGAGCGGCCCGCAGGCCCACATACCCACCACAGCCCGGTTGGTCCACCAGGCTGTTGCTTGGAGCGGCCCGCAGGCCCACATACCCACCACAGCCCGGTTGGTCCACCAGGCTGTTGCTTGGAGCGGCCCGCAGGCCCACATACCCACCACAGCCCGGTTGGTCCACCAGGCTGTTGCTTGGAGCGGCCCGCAGGCCCACATACCCACCACAGCCCGGTTGGTCCACCAGGCTGTTGCTTGGAGCGGCCCGCAGGCCCACATACCCACCACAGCCCGGTTGGTCCACCAGGCTGTTGCTTGGAGCGGCCAGCAGGTCCACATACCCACCACAGCCCGGTTGGTCCACCAGGCTGTTGCTTGGAGCGGCCCGCAGGCCCACATACCCACCACAGCCCGGTTGGTCCACCAGGCTGTTGCTTGGAGCGGCCCGCAGGCCCACATACCCACCACAGCCCGGTTGGTCCACCAGGCTGTTGCTTGGAGCGGCCCGCAGGCCCACATACCCACCACAGCCCGGTTGGTCCACCAGGCTGTTGCTTGGAGCGGCCCGCAGGCCCACATACCCACCACAGCCCGGTTGGTCCACCAGGCTGTTGCTTGGAGCGGCCCGCATATCCACTACAGCCTGGTTGGTCCGGCACCTCTTGCAAGAACTTATCTAAGTGCAAAGGCATACTGACTATGGCTTCTTCAAAATCCAGTGGGGATAGGGTGACATCTGATATATGATTTGATGTTGGTATCACTCAGAGGGCCAAAGGCACAATCAGAGAACACTGTCTGAACATCAGAGGCCCAGTGAAGAGTAGAGGTGCCATAGGCACAATCAAAGAACACTGTCTGAACATCAGAGGTCCAGTGAAGAGTAGAGGTGCCATAGGCACAATCAGAGAACACTGTCTGAACATCAGAGGTCCAGTGAGGAGTAGAGGTGCCATAGCCACAATCAGAGAACACTGTCTGAATATCAGAGGTCCAGTGAGGAGTAGAGGTGTCATAGGCACAATCAGAGAACACTGTCTGAACATCAGAGGTCCAGTGAGGAGTAGAGGTGCCATAGGCACAATCAGAGAACACTGTCTGAACATCAGAGGTCCAATGAGGAGTAGAGGTGCCATAGCCACAATCAGAGAACACTGTCTGAACATCAGAGGTCCAGTGAGGAGTAGAGGTGTCATAGGCACAATCAGAGAACACTGTCTGAACATCAGAGGTCCAATGAGGAGTAGAGGTGCCATAGCCACAATCAGAGAACACTGTCTGAATATCAGAGGTCCAGTGAGGAGTAGAGGTGTCATAGGCACAATCAGAGAACACTGTCTGAACATCAGAGGTCCAATGAGGAGTAGAGGTGCCATAGCCACAATCAGAGAACACTGTCTGAATATCAGAGGTCCACAGCTGTTCAACACCCTCCCAGCAAGCATTAGAAATATTACTGGAACAAAGGTGGATGTATTCGAGAGGCACTTAGATAAGTTCTTGCAAGAAGTGCCGGACCAACCAGGCTGTAGTGGATATGCGGGCCGCTCCAAGCAACAACCTGTTGGACCAAGGTAGCACAAGTCTCGAAACCTTCACCAAGTATGTTCCAATTTGGATGATAGTTCCTATTGCACCTCAGGATGGAATGATTGTTCCTATAGCTACTAAGGATGTAGTAGTGCATGGAGAGCAATACCACAATGGTCACATGTCTCCAAGGCTTTTACGAAATCTGTGTATCAGCGTTTTGCTTGTGTTACAGGTGACCCTAGAGAGCACTAGCGTCTTGAAGAGTATCATCATTGGTACAACATCTCTCTTTTTTTAAAAGGTTTTTGTTATCCAACCTGTCATTTTTCTTGCAGAAAAATACTTTCGGCGCCGTGGAGAGGGGAAGCGGGGCGGGGGGGGGGGGGACCTGCTGCATGGGTGACAGCTTCTCCGCCATATCAACCTACCCTGGCTTTGCGCCCTGGAGAGGCCACTCCAGACCGACAACCACAGCGTAACTCCTTAGTCTTCTGAGACTGACCTACTACTCATTTTTCTTGCAGTTGTGACGACTGTTGACCAGACCACACACTAGAAAGTGAAGGGAAGACGACGTTTCGGTCCTTACTAGAAGCCTCAAGTCGATTGTGAATGATCAATTCCATTCCGACTTGAGAATGGACCATTCTCAAGTCGACTCAAGTCACAATCGACTTGAGAATGGTCCAGGACGGACCGAAACGTCGTCGTCTCTTCACTTACTAGTGTGTGGTCTGGTCAACATATTTCAGCCACGTTATTGTGACTCCTCGTCTGCACGGCTACTTTATTGTGTTCTTTAAAGGTAAGGTCTTCCGACACGAGTACACCCAAATCCTTTACACTGCTTTTTTTCGTTCTGCGTCGTGCTTTCACTGCGTTATATGTAGACCTAGGAGAGGTTGCTAGGGTTGTTAAGTTGATACATGCTGCTTGAATATCAATAACACAAAACATAGTCTCATTTTAGAGGCAACAGTCGCTATATGGACTATTATTTTGAAGGCTACGTTGACAGAATTGTAAACAATTGGTTTTTGTTTACGGTAAACTGGAGACATGACTTTAATGAAATGTTAGACAATAGTGGCTTCTATGAGGGGGGAGGGGGGGGGGGGGATAATGTACTTTGACTGGTCAGTGGAGCAACGGACTCTCTCCTTTTCGGGTCGGCGTTCGATCTCCAATGGTTCACGTGGAGAGACATTGTTCCATCTCACTGTCCCCATATCCCAGCTCCTAGTCTGTTCCCATATCCCAGCTCTTAGTCTGTCCCCATATCCCAGCTCTTAGTCTGTTCCCATATCCCAGCTCTTAGTCTGTCCCCATATCCCAGCTCTTAGTCTGTTCCCATATCCCAGCTCTTAGTCTGTCCCCATATCCCAGCTCTTAGTCTGTTCCCATATCCCAGCTCTTAGTCTGTCCCCATATCCCAGCTCTTAGCCTGTCCCCATATCCCAGCTCCTAGTCTATCCCAGCAAACACATTTATTGCAACTGGTTTAAACAAGCATGAATCAATTTTCTCAAAAACTGGCTTGAACAATCAGCAGAAAACAAATCGAAGAACTCCAACTAACTCAACTCCCAAATAGACTATAAGCACCAGTTAGTCTGCCACCACCACCACCACTACCCTGAGCTCTGCGAAGGGCGCCAATTGATGAGTCCTGCAACCTGTATCATTGTTGCAAAATACAGTGTTGAGTGATGGAGAAGCATGCAAAAAAGTCATCTGCATATTGCGAGCTAACGACACCTTCACTGGGGACCTTATCCAGCAGTCGCACCTGCCATTGCAAGCAATTTCCTCACCGGACTCCTCGTGTGTAAGACAGACGGCCTAGCATTAACAGTGCAGCATGCATTTTGGGACGATATGTTGCAACATTTGCCGCGGGTCAAGCAACCTGTGCTTGCAAGCATGGCACGAGACCAAGCCAAACCAGAGAAAAAAAACTCACAGGGTAGTTACGCACGCCATGTTGGGTCAATAATAGTCTCAGTGATCACGACCCTGGTGTGGCTACAGTGGTGTGGCCACAGTGGTGTGGCCACAGTGGTGTGGCTACAGTGGTGTGGCCACAGTGGTGTGGCTACAGTGGTGTGGCCACAGTGGTGTGGCCACAGTGGTGTGGCTACAGTGGTGTGGCTACAGTGGTGTGGCCACAGTGGTGTGGCCACAGTGGTGTGGCCACAGTGGTGTGGTCACAGTGGTGTGGCCACAGTGGTGTGGCCACAGTGGTGTGGCCACAGTGGTGTGGCCACAGTGGTGTGGCCACAGTGGTGTGGCCACAGTGGTGTGGCCACAGTGGTGTGGCCACAGTGGTGTGGCCACAGTGGTGTGGCTACAGTGGTGTGGCCACAGTGGTGTGGCCACAGTGGTGTGGCCACAGTGGTGTGGCCACAGTGGTGTGGCCACAGTGTTTTTTTTATAATTATTTTCTACCACAGACGTGGCCAGACATTTACAATGCTAACCAGCATATATACATTTTCTTCTGTCCTCCATGTACATGGTTAGAGATCTGTTAAACATATAGTTCAGCTATTTATGGAACAATCAACCACAGAAGGTGATTGTAGAGCTTTTAAAATGTTAATCTATACTACAGACATACATACTCATGTATCAGGAATAAATTCAGGAATCTGTACACCAGTTGATTGACAGTTGAGAGGCGGGACCAAAGAGCCAAAGCTCAACCCCCGGAAGCACAATTAGGTAAGTAAGTACATATTTACGTCTGTCCTACATAAAGAGTGTTCGATGTGTCTTTTTACATAGTGTCATTAATGTGCGTTTACAAAGGTGAAATGCAATTCTGACCAACGTCCACATATCCTGTATACAAACATAGACACATGCATATACATATATACACATATACGTGCATATATCCACAAACATATATATACATACATACGCCTGTCTCTCCTAATTTGACATGGTGAGATAGCTGCTATAGAAACTATTGTGATATTAAGCACAAGAACTGAAGGTGATTAAGATGCTTTGACAAGCTTAGGCTATAGTTCATGCATTGTATAACAGATGTATTACATATTGTACAGGTACAATACATTGTATAACAGATGTATTACATATTGTACAGGTACAATACATTGTATAACAGATGTATTACATATTGTACAGGTACAATACATTGTATAACAGATGTATTACATATTGTACAGGTACAATACATTGTATAACAGATGTATTACATATTGTACAGGTACAATACATTGTATAACAGATGTATTACATATTGTACAGGTACAATACATTGTATAACAGATGTATTACATATTGTACAGGTACAATACATTGTATAACAGATGTATTACATATTGTATAGGTACAATACATTGTATAACAGATGTATTACATATTGTACAGGTACAATACATTGTATAACAGATGCATCACATTGGTCAATCTTGAATACAAGTCCAATATATCATCAAGTGTTCCAGTACTCATTTAGTAGTTACAGAGTTCAGCATACCTGAGTCCAGGAGGTCGAAAGTCAGTCAATATGGGACATTGTACAATATAATGTTCGAGTGGTGTGGCCCAACACCACCCAGCACGTGTAGCGAGGACACGTGGTGTATACCACGTGCTGTATCCGTGTGCTGGGAGTGGACCTCTACACGTGGATACAGCACGTGTAGCGAGGGCAGCTGCTGGGAGTGGACCTCTACTCGTGGATACAGCACGTGTAGCGAGGGCAGCTGCTGGGAGTGGACCTCTACACGTGGATACAGCACGTGTAGCGAGGGCAGCTGCTGGGAGTGGACCTCTACACGTGGATACAGCACGTGTAGCGAGGACAGCTGCTGGGAGTGGACCTCTACACGTGGATACAGCACGTGTAGCGAGGGCAGCTGCTGGGAGTGGACCTCTACACGTGGATACAGCACGTGTAGCGAGGGCAGCTGCTGGGAGTGGACCTCTACACGTGGATACAGCACGTGTAGCGAGGACAGCTGTTGGGAGCGGGTCCCTGCACGTGGATACAGCACGTGTAGCGAGGACAGCTGCTGATAGCGGGTCCCAGCACGTGTTTGTCACGTGTCATGACAGCTGTTTGGAGAGGGGTCCAGCGCGCGTCGCGGAAGTGTTCGGAAGTCGCCCTAATGACACCTGCTTGTTGAGTCTAGTTTTGCCTGCCACCCAGCCCTCTACACCAGTGGTGGCTGCCCCTCAGCCCTCTACACCAGTGTTGGCCTGCCCCTCAGCCCTCTACACCAGTGTTGGCTGCCCCTCAGCCCTCTACACCAGTGGTGGCCTGCCGCCCAGCCCTCTACACCAGTGTTGGCCTGCCCCTCAGCCCTCTACACCAGTGTTAGCTGCCACCCAGCCCTCTACACCAGTGTTGGCTGCCCCTCAGCCCTCTACACCAGTGGTGGCTGCCACCCAGCCCTCTACACCAGTGGTGGCTGCCACCCAGCCCTTTACACCAGTGTTGGCCTGCCCCTCAGCCCTCTACACCAGTGGTGCCTGCCACCCAGCCCTCTACACCAGTGTTGGCTGCCCCTCAGCCCTCTACACCAGTGGTGCCTGCCACCCAGCCCTCTACACCAGTGTTGGCTGCCCCTCAGCCCTCTACACCAGTGGTGCCTGCCACCCAGCCCTCTACACCAGTGTTGGCTGCCCCTCAGCCCTCTACACCAGTGTTGGCTGCCACCCAGCCCTCTACACCAGTGTTGGCTGCCACCCAGCCCTCTACACCAGTGTTGGCTGCAACCCAGCCCTCTACACCAGTGGTGGCTGCCACCCAGCCCTCTACACCAGTGGTGGCTGCCACCCAGCCCTCTACACCAGTGGTGGCTGCCACTCAGCCCTCTACACCAGTGGTGGCCTGCCACCCAGCCCTCTACACCAGTGGTGGCTGCCACCCAGCCCTCTACACCAGTGGTGGCCTGCCACCCAGCCCTCTACACCAGTGGTGGCTGCCACCCAGCCCTCTACACCAGTGGTGGCTGCCACCCAGCCCTCTACACCAGTGGTGGCTGCCACCCAGCCCTCTACACCAGTGGTGGCTGCCACCCAGCCCTCTACACCAGTGGTGGCCTGCCACCCAGCCCTCTACACCAGTGGTGGCTGCCACCCAGCCCTCTACACCAGTGGTGGCTGCCACCCAGCCCTCTACACCAGTGGTGGCTGCCACCCAGCCCTCTACACCAGTGGTGGCTGCCACCCAGCCCTCTACACCAGTGGTGGCTGCCACCCAGCCCTCTACACCAGTGGTGGCTGCCACCCAGCCCTCTACACCAGTGGTGGCTGCCACCCAGCCCTCTACACCAGTGGTGGCTGCCACCCAGCCCTCTACACCAGTGGTGGCTGCCACCCAGCCCTCTACACCAGTGGTGGCTGCCACCCAGCCCTCTACACCAGTGGTGGCTGCCACCCAGCCCTCTACACCAGTGGTGGCTGCCACCCAGCCCTCTACACCAGTGGTGGCTGCCACCCAGCCCTCTACACCAGTGGTGGCTGCCACCCAGCCCTCTACACCAGTGGTGGCTGCCACCCAGCCCTCTACACCAGTGGTGGCTGCCACCCAGCCCTCTACACCAGTGGTGGCTGCCACCCAGCCCTCTACACCAGTGGTGGCTGCCACCCAGCCCTCTACACCAGTGGTGGCTGCCACCCAGCCCTCTACACCAGTGGTGGCTGCCACCCAGCCCTCTACACCAGTGGTGGCTGCCACCCAGCCCTCTACACCAGTGGTGGCTGCCACCCAGCCCTCTACACCAGTGGTGGCTGCCACCCAGCCCTCTACACCAGTGGTGGCCTGCCACCCAGCCCTCTACACCAGTGGTGGCCTGCCACCCAGCCCTCTACACCAGTGTTGGCCTGCCACCCAGCCCTCTACACCAGTGGTGGCCTGCCACCCAGCCCTCTACACCAGTGGTGGCTGCCACCCAGCCTTCTACACCAGTGGTGGCCTGCCACCCAGCCCTCAACACCAGTGGTGGCTGCCACCCAGCCCTCTACACCAGTGGTGGCTGCCACCCAGCCCTCTACACCAGTGGTGGCTGCCACCCAGCCCTCTACACCAGTGGTGGCTGCCACCCAGCCCTCTACACCAGTGGTGGCTGCCACCCAGCCCTCTACACCAGTGGTGGCTGCCACCCAGCCCTCTACACCAGTGTTGGCTGCCACCCAGCCCTCTACACCAGTGGTGACTGCCACCCAGCCCTCTACACCAGTGGTGGCTGCCACCCAGCCCTCTACACAAGTGGTGGCTGCCACCCAGCCCTCTACACCAGTGGTGGCTGCCACCCAGCCCTCTACACCAGTGGTGGCCTGCCACTCAGCCCTCTACACCAGTGGTGGCCTGCCACCCAGCCCTCTACACCAGTGGTGGCTGCCACCCAGCCCTCAACACCAGTGGTGGCCTGCCACCCAGCCCTCTACACCAGTGGTGGCTGCCACCCAGCCCTCTACACCAGTGGTGGCTGCCACCCAGCCCTCAACACAAGTGGTGGCTGCCACCCAGCCCTCTACACCAGTGGTGGCTGCCACCCAGCCCTCAACACCAGTGGTGGCTGCCACCCAGCCCTCTACACCAGTGGTGGCTGCCACCCAGCCCTCTACACCAGTGGTGGCTGCCACCCAGCCCTCAACACCAGTGGTGGCTGCCACCCAGTCCTCTACACCAGTGGTGGCTGCCACCCAGCCCTCTACACCAGTGGTGGCTGCCACCCAGCCCTCTACACCAGTGGTGGCTGCCACCCAGCCCTCAACACCAGTGGTGGCTGCCACCCAGCCCTCTACACCAGTGGTGGCTGCCACCCAGCCCTCAACACCAGTGGTGGCTGCCACCCAGCCCTCTACACCAGTGGTGGCTGCCACCCAGCCCTCTACACCAGTGGTGGCTGCCACCCAGCCCTCTACACCAGTGGTGGCTGCCACCCAGCCCTCTACACCAGTGGTGGCTACCACCCAGCCCTCAACACCAGTGGTGGCTGCCACCCAGCCCTCTACACCAGTGGTGGCTGCCACCCAGCCCTCTACACCAGTGGTGGCCTGCCCCTCAGCCCTCTACATCAGTGTTGGCTGCCACCCAGCCTTCTACACCAGTGGTGGCTGCCACCCAGCCCTCTACACCAGTGGTGGCCTGCCCCTCAGCCCTCTACACCAGTGGTGGCTGCCACCCAGCCTCTACACCAGTGGTGGCTGCCACCCAGCCCTCTACACCAGTGGTGGCTGCCACCCAGCCTCTACACCAGTGGTGGCTGCCACCCAGCCCTCTACACCAGTGGTGGCTGCCACCCAGCCCTCTACACCAGTGGTGGCTGCCACCCAGCCCTCAACACCAGTGGTGGCCTGCCGTTACAGTCAACACATTACCAACCACAACAGTCAACACGTCACCTGTGTCGTGACATCATAGCGTGACTCCGCTTAATTATGTCGACTGAGTCTTAGTGCGCGTTGCCAGGATGTCTGCGTCTGCCTGTCTGCGTCTGTCTCTCTGAATAACTCTTTTACATTATAAATAAGACTTCTAAAATCCATGTTGCTAAGTGAAGGCTCCTCCGAGGCGCCACCATTCTCCCGCCTAATTACCTTCTGAGCACCTGGCAGGAGTTGCATAACACTCAACCAAGTCTATATTGACTCCGGGGATATATATATATATATATATATATATATATATATATATATATATATATATATATATATATATATATATATATATATATATATATATATATATACAATGAAGGTGAAAACATGGGGGGATACATAAGGGATAAACATAGGGGCTGCAGAAGGCTTATTGGCCCATACGAGGCATCTCCTATCTAAACACAAAGATTAATCCAGTGTAATTGGCCTGTTATGTTGGACATTGTCTTCTGTGTTGGCATCGATATGTTCTTGTCTTGTCCTTACTCTCATGGTGGGTAGAGTAAATAGTTCCGTGATTTGGGTGTTCATGGTAGGTCGCTCTATTCTTATGTGAATTGCCTCAAGAATTTGTAATCTTCTTGAATCTTGGGTTTTGTCTATTATGCAAGTATTCTTGTTCAACATTTCTCTTGTTAGAGTAATGTCATGGGCTTGTCTCATGTGATTCCTAGGGGCACCAGATTGAAGATGGCATGTCAAACCGCACATCCTAAAAATCTTTGAGAGGGTGCTAAGAAGTAAGATCACAAAATACATGGAATCACAGCATCTCCATAACCCCGGACAACATGGTTTCAGAACAGGGCGCTCTTGCCTGTCGCAGTTGCTGGACCACTATGACATGGCATTAGATGCTATGGAAGACAAACAAAACGCTGATGTAATTTACACAGATTTCGCAAAAGCTTTTGACAAATGTGACCATGGTGTTATTGCACATAAAATGCGTTCAAAAGGAATTACCGGGAAAAGTAGACAGATGGACCTTGAATTTCCTGACAACACAATAATCAACAAAGTAAAATCTGGACTATCAGCCTTGAAGAGTACAGTCCCCCAGGGTACTGTGCTAGTTCCAGTACAGTCCCCCAGGGTACTGTGCTTGCTCCAGTACAGTCCCCCAGGGTACTGTGCTTGCTCCAGTACAGTCCCCCAGGGTACTGTGCTTGCTCCAGTACAGTCCCCCAGGGTACTGTGCTTGTTCCAGTACAGTCCCCCAGGGTACTGTGCTTGCTCCAGTACAGTCCCCCAGGGTACTGGGCTTGCTCCAGTACAGTCACCCAGGGTACTGTGCTTGCTCCAGTACAGTCCCCCAGGGTACTGTGCTTGTTCCAGTACAGTCCCCCAGGGTACTGTGCTTGCTCCAGTACAGTCCCCCAGGGTACTGTGCTTGCTCCAGTACAGTCCCCCAGGGTACTGTGCTTGTTCCAGTACAGTCCCCCAGGGTACAGTGCTTGCTCCAGTACAGTCACCCAGGGTACTGTGCTTGCTCCAGTACAGTCCCCCAGGGTACTGTGCTTGTTCCAGTACAGTCCCCCAGGGTACTGTGCTTGTTCCAGTACAGTCCCCCAGGGTACTGTGCTTGCTCCAGTACAGTCCCCCAGGGTACTGGGCTTGCTCCAGAACTTTTTCCCATCCTCATATCGGACATAGACAAGAACACAACCTATAGCACTGTATCATCCTTTGCAGATGACACTAGGATCTTCATAAGAGTTGGCAACATAGAGGACACGGCAAACCTCCAATCAGACCTCAATCAGGTCTTTCTATGGGCTACAGAAAAGACTCCTGAACTACGAGAAAGAACGAAATTATAAAAACGGAAACCACATATAAAACGCAGTCAAATCACACTATAGAGCGAAGAAGCAATGTAAAGGACCTGGGGAGCATTCGTGCTCGAAGACCTTACTTTAAAAAAACACAATATAATATCAGCAACAACTGCAAGAAAAATGACAGGTTGGATAACAAGAACTTTTCACACTAGAGATGCTATACCGATGATGATACTCTTCAAGACGCTAGTGCTCTCTAGAGTGGAGTACTGCTGCACAATGACAGCCCCTTTCAAAGCTGGAGAAATTGCTGACCTGGAGAGCGTGCAGAGATCCTTTACTGCTAGAATCCACTCAGTAAAACATCTAAACTATTGGGACCGACTAAAGAGCCTAAATCTGTACTCCCTTGAGCGCAGGCGGGAGATATACATAAAAATTTACACGTGGAAAATATTAGAGAGGCTGGTCCCAAACCTGCACACAGAAATAACACCACATGAGACCAGAAGACATGGCAGGATGTGCAGAATACCCCCGTTGAAGAGCAGAGGTGCAACAGGTACTCTAAGAGAGAACTCTATCAACATCAGAGGCCCGAGACTGTTCAACACGCTTCCACTACACATAAGGGACATAACTGACCGACCCCTCACAGTGTTCAAGAGAGAACTATCAACATCAGAGGCCCGAGACTGTTCAACACGCTTCCACTACACATAAGGGACATAACTGGCCGACCCCTCACAGTGTTCAAGAGAGAACTTGACAAACATCTCCAAAGGATACCTGATCAACCAGGCTGTGACTCATACGTCAGGCTGCGAGCAGCCGCGTCCAACAGCCTGGTTGACCAGTCCAGCAACCAGGAGGCCTGTTCAGGTATTTGTGAAGTGTGAGGGAGATATGAATAAGAAGTGAGACAGGAATGTATGAGGTGTGAGGTAAGTATGAGGTGTGAGGTAAGTATGAGTGAGGCACACACAGGGACTAGTCATGTAAAAATCACCCCACCTCCCTCACGACAAATCTCCATTGCTCATAGGATTAGCCCCCCCCCCCACCCCCCCCCCCTCCCTCCTCCCGCCACTTGCAATCTGAGCAGAGCTACACCAATATATATATATATATATATATATATATATATATATATATATATATATATATATATATATATATATATATATATATATTATATTTACATACCATCGTAGGCCTACTAAGCTTTTCCCTGGAACACAGCCCGCTAATCCGTTTACAGCCAAGTCCACCATTTACTCCTGGAGGTAGAGAGGCGAACAGTTATGGATTGGTGCCTAGGCAATCCTTTCCGGCCAGGGCTCGAACCCAGACCAATTCGGTCGCAGGGCGAATGTGATACCGCGCCAAAATTCAAATGTGGCGAGAATTGTGCACTTGGAACCGTTCAATTCGCTCAGCATCAATGACAGGACAATTTATGTTACGAATTATAAACAGAAACGCTAGGCTGCTAAACTTTAATTTTAGAAAATCTAAAATATAATTTTAGAAAATCCAAAAGATAATTTTACAAGATCCAAAAGATTATTTTAGAAGGTAGAAATTTTAGAAGATAGAATTTTTAGAAGATAGAATTTTTAGAAGATATAGAGATCCCATGTAAAAACTGAGGTGTCATAGACACAATGAATGACCAGATAATCACCGGGAGAGGCAACTATGACACGATAGTTTAGCGGCACAAGATAGTTCAGTCAAGGACTGACATACCAGTCAAGGACTGACTTACCAGTCAAGGACTGACTTACCAGTCAAGGACTGACTTACCAGTCAAGGACTGACTTACCAGTCAAGGACTGACTTACCAGTCAAGGACTGACTTACCAGTCAAGGACAGGCTTACCAGTCGAAAACTGGCTTACTGGTCGAGGAATATGTCCCTTCAAGCCACCCACATTATGGGATTTTCTCCCCCTCAGTTGCATTATAAAGTTCCCCTCACCTGCTTAACCAGTGTGCTTGGTGGCACTCTGGCCTGGCACTCTGGCCTGGCACTCTTCCTTGGGAGGTATAACACGAGATGATCTTCCAGTGTAGGGAACCCTCTCTGCGTCCCCTCTTGAGTGTCTGCACCCTCTCCCTAGAGGATTGTCTCCCCTCTCTTGCTGGTCTCAGCCCAACACCTTCCCTCCACACACACACACACACGCGAACACACACACACACACACACACACACACACACACACACACACACACACACACACACACACACACACACACACACAGCGAGTAACAGCGAGTAACGGTGAGGGGGAAGACATCAGAGTGGCGAGATGTCACCAACGGAGTCCCACAGGGCTCAGTACTTGGACCTATCCTGTTTCTAATATATGTGAACGATCTTCCAGAGGGTATAGACTCATTCCTCTCGATGTTTGCCTGATGATGCAAAAATTATGAGAAGAATCAAGACGGATGAAGATAGACAGAGACTACAGGATGACCTGGATAAACTGGAGGAATGCTCTAGAAAATGGCTGCTAAAGTTCAACTCGGGAAAGTGTAAGGTGATGAAATTAGGCGAAGGGAGCAGGAGGCTGAACACAAGGTATCATCTGGGAGGGGAAATCCTGCAAGAGTCAAATAGAGAGGAGGATCTGGGAGTTGATATCACACCGAACCTGTCCCCAGAGGCCCACATCAAAAGAATATCATCAGCGGCATATGCTAGACTGGCCAACATAAGAACCGCCTTCAGAAACTTGTGTAAGGAATCTTTCAGAACCCTGTATACCACTTATGTAAGACCAATCCTGGAGTATGCAGCTCCAGCCTGGAGTCCATACCTAGTTAAACACAAGACAAAGTTAGAGAAGATTCAGCGGTATGCCACCAGGCTCGTCCCGGAACTGAGAGGATTGAGCTACGAGGAAAGGCTAAAGGAGCTGAACCTCACATCCCTGGAAAACAGAAGAGTATCACATCCCTGGAAACAGGGGAGACATGATAACCACCTACAAAATTCTCAGGGGAATTGACAGGGTGGACAAAGACAAACTCTTCAACACGGGTGGGACACGAACAAGGGGACACAGGTGGAAAGTTAGTACCCAGATGAGCCACAGAGACGTTAGAAAGAATTATTTCAGTGTCAGAGTAGTTAATAAATGGAATGCACTAGGAAGTGATGTGGTGGAGGCTGACTCCATACACAGTTTCAAGTGTAGATATGATAGAGCCCAATAGGCTCAGGAATCTGTACACCAGTTGATTGACAGTTGAGAGGCGGGACCAAAGAGCCAAAGCTCAACCCCCGCAAGCACAATTAGGTGAGTACAATTAGGTGAGTATACACACACACACACACACGCACGCAACTAGGTGGGTAAGCACAGGCACACGCACACACGCACGCGCCTCTACTCCCCACCTATCTCTGTGTGTCAGCTGTTCTTATATCATTGATGTTTCTCCTTCCTATCATATCCCTCTCCTTCCCTTCTACCCTCTATCCTTCCCTCCCTTCCTCTCTCTCTCTCTCTCTCTCTCTCTCTCTCTCTCTCTCTCTCTCTCTCTCTCTCTCTCTCTCTCTCTCTCTCTCTCTCTCTCCCATTGTCAATCCCTCCCTCCCTCCCTCCGTCAACCACTCATCTCCTTCATCACACTATTTCAATCACTCAGACATCACCTCTACTCCGTCACCCGGTCTACCATCTACTCCCTTCCACCGTCACCTATTCTACCATTTTATCAGCTACATAAATACACAATATTTTCCGGTTTGTCCAAATTCAGTGCAACAAAAGTTTAATTTCTGGTGGTCCATCACTAACATATTGGTACTTTCTGGTGGTCCATCACTACATATTGGTACTTTCTGGTGGTCCATCACTACATATTGGTACTTTCTGGTGGTCCATCACTACATATTGGTACTTTCTGGTGGTCCATCACTTCATATTGGTACTTTCTGGTGGTCCATCACTACATATTGGTACTTTCTGGTGGTCCATCACTACATATTGGTACTTTCTGGTGGTCCATCACTACATATTGGTACTTTCTGGTGGTCCATCACTACATATTGGTACTTTCTGGTGGTTCATCACTACATATTGGTACTTTCTTGTGGTCCATCACTACATATTGGTACTTTCTGGTGGTCCATCACTACATATTGGTACTTTCTGGTGGTCCATCACTACATATTGGTACTTTCTGGTGGTCCATCACTACATATTGGTACTTTCTGGTGGTTCATCACTACATATTGGTACTTTCTGGTGGTCCATCACTACATATTGGTACTTTCTGGTGGTCCATCACTACATATTGGTACTTTCTGGTGGTCCATCACTACATATTGGTACTTTCTGGTGGTCCATCACTACATATTGGTACTTTCTGGTGGTCCATCACTACATATTGGTACTTTCTGGTGGTCCATCACTTCATATTGGTACTTTCTGGTGGTCCATCACTACATATTGGTACTTTCTGGTGGTCCATCACTACATATTGGTACTTTCTGGTGGTCCATCACTACATATTGGTACTTTCTGGTGGTCCATCACTACATATTGGTACTTTCTGGTGGTCCATCACTACATATTG
This sequence comes from Procambarus clarkii, assembly GCF_040958095.1. Lineage (NCBI taxonomy): Eukaryota > Metazoa > Arthropoda > Malacostraca > Decapoda > Cambaridae > Procambarus > Procambarus clarkii. Next base: position 4,964,598 of record NC_091201.1, read on the forward strand.
GTACTTTCTGGTGGTCCATCACTACATATTGGTACTTTCTGGTGGTTCATCACTACATATTGGTACTTTCTGGTGGTCCATCACTACATATTGGTACTTTCTGGTGGTCCATCACTACATATTGGTACTTTCTGGTGGTCCATCACTACATATTGGTACTTTCTGGTGGTCCATCACTACATATTGGTACTTTCTGGTGGTCCATCACGACATATTGGTACTTTCTGGTGGTCCATCACTACATATTGGTACTTTCTGGTGGTCCATCACTACATATTGGTACTTGCTGGTGGTCCATCACGACATACTTGGTACTTTCTGGTGGTCCATTCACTTACATACTGGTACTTTCTGGTGGTCCATCACGACATATTGGTACTTTCTGGTGGTCCATCACTACATACTTGGTACTTTCTGGTGGTCCATCACTACATATTGGTACTTTCTGGTGGTCCATCACTACATATTGGTACTTTCTTGTGGTCCATCACTACATATTGGTACTTTCTGGTGGTCCATCACTACATATTGGTACTGTCTGGTGGTCCATCACTACATATTGGTACTTTCTGGTGGTCCATCACTACATATTGGTACTTTCTGGTGGTCCATCACTACATATTGGTACTGTCTGGTGGTCCATCACTACATATTGGTACTTTCTGGTGGGCCATCACTACATATTGGTACTTTCTTGTGGTCCATCACTACATATTGGTACTTTCTGGTGGTTTATCACTACATATTGGTACTTTCTGGTGGTCCATCACTACATATTGGTACTTTCTGGTGGTCCATCACTACATATTGGTACTTTCTGGTGGTCCATCACTACATATTGGTACTTTCATGGTGGTCCATCACTACATATTGGTACTTTCAGGTGGTCCATCACTACATATTGGTACTTTCATGGTGGTCCATCACTACATATTGGTACTGTCTGGTGGTCCATCACTACATATTGGTACTTTCTGGTGGTCCATCACTACATATTGGTACTTTCATGGTGGTCCATCACTACATATTGGTACTTTCAGGTGGTCCATCACTACATATTGGTACTGTCTGGTGGTCCATCACTACATATTGGTACTTTCTGGTGGTCCATCACGACATATTGGTACTTTCTGGTGGTCCATCACTACATATTGGTACTTTCAGGTGGTCCATCACGACATATTGGTACTTTCTGGTGGTCCATCACGACATATTGGTACTTTCTGGTGGTCCATCACTTCATATTGGTACTTTCTGGTGGTCCATCACTACATATTGGTACTTGCTGGTGGTCCATCACGACATACTGGTACTTTCTGGTGGTCCTTCACGACATACTGGTACTTTCTGGTGGTCCATCACGACATATTGGTACTTTCTGGTGGTCCATCACTACATATTGGTACTTTCTGGTGGTCCATCACTACATATTGGTACTTTCTTGTGGTCCATCACTACATATTGGTACTTTCTGGTGGTTTATCACTACATATTGGTACTTTCTGGTGGTCCATCACTACATATTGGTACTGCCTGGTGGTCCATCACTACATATTGGTACTTTCTGGTGGTCCATCACTACATATTGGTACTTTCAGGTGGTCCATCACTACATATTGGTACTTTCAGGTGGTCCATCACTACATATTGGTACTGTCTGGTGGTCCATCACTACATATTGGTACTTTCTGGTGGTCCATCACTACATATTGGTACTTTCTGGTGGTCCATCACTACATATTGGTACTTTCAGGTGGTCCATCACTACATATTGGTACTTTCAGGTGGTCCATCACTACATATTGGTACTGTCTGGTGGTCCATCACTACATATTGGTACTTTCTGGTGGTCCATCACGACATATTGGTACTTTCTGGTGGTCCATCACGACATATTGGTACTTTCTGGTGGTCCATCACTACATATTGGTACTTTCTTGTGGTCCATCACTACATATTGGTACTTTCTGGTGGTCCATCACTACATATTGGTACTTTCTGGTGGTCCATCACTACATATTGGTACTGTCTGGTGGTCCATCACTACATATTGGTACTTTCTGGTGGTCCATCACTACATATTGGTACTTTCTGGTGGTCCATCACTACATATTGGTACTTTCTGGTGGTCCATCACTACATATTGGTACTTTCTGGTGGTCCATCACTACATATTGGTACTTTCTGGTGGTCCATCACTACATATTGGTACTTTCTGGTGGTCCATCACTACATATTGGTACTTTCTGGTGGTCCATCACTACATATTGGTACTTTCTGGTGGTCCATCACTACATATTGGTACTTTCTGGTGGTCCATCACTACATACTGGTACTTTCTGGTGGTCCATCACTACATATTGGTACTTTCTGGTGGTCCATCACGACATATTGGTACTGTCTGGTGGTCCATCACTACATATTGGTACTTTCTGGTGGTCCATCACGACATATTGGTACTGTCTGGTGGTCCATCACTACATATTGGTACTTTCCACTACTTAGTGACTATTCATACTCTAATGTTATACAGAATGTGTTGTATTAAACAGGTAATGAGCTCCGATGATCCACGAGGTTGCATTTAACAATAATAACCTCAGATTAATATTTTCGCAGCTGGAAAACTGGTTTAATAAATTGAAACCCACCCGCCATGGTTGCTGGAAGATGTACCGGTTTCGTAAGTGGTACGTACCGTACAGGATAATGAGTTTCCAGAACCAGTTTCGTCTCGTGGCGTCTTAACTACTTCTTAGTTCAGGTATAAGGGGAATAGCAGCCCCCCCCCCCAGCTGGTCTGATCTTTCTCTACCTAGGTTCTCTTTCTCTACCTTGGTTCTCTTTCTCTACCTAGGTTCTCTTTCTCTACCTAGGTTCTCTCTCTCTCTCTACCTAGGTTCTCTTTCTCTACCTAGGTTCTCTTTCTCTACCTTGGTTCTCTTTCTCTACCTAGGTTCTCTTTCTCTACCTAGGTTCTCTTTCTCTACCTTGGTTCTCTTTCTCTACCTTGGTTCTCTTTCTCTACCTAGGTTCTCTTTCTCTACCTAGGTTCTCTTTCTCTACCTAGGTTCTCTTTCTATACCTAGGTTCTCTTTCTCTACCTAGGTTCTCTTTCTCTATCTAGGTTCTCTTTCTCTACCTAGGTTCTCTTTCTCTACCTAGGTTCTCTTTCTCTACCTAGGTTCTCTTTCTCTACCTAGGTTCTCTTTCTCTACCTAGGTTCTCTTCTCTACCTAGGTTCTCTTTCTCTACCTAGGTTCTCTTTCTCTACCTAGGTTCTCTTTCTCTACCTAGGTTCTCTTTCTCTACCTAGGTTCTCCATTCATTTCTTGTCCATAAATTGCACTGAAAATCGGAATTACAAACTTAAATTTGCTCATCAAGTGAAGTTGTCGGAAAATCCGACAGCATTTAATATATCATACAGACAGATAAGAGCTGTGTTGTATAAGCAAGTTACCCATAGAAAACGTAACTTGTAGTGGAATTACCGTCTAAAGAAAACGGGATATCATCACCACATACCATTATAATTCACCAGCTATTTTGCTGGGAATTGTTCTTAAATACATTAGTCTTTGGACTTTACCATCATAAAAACATCTTATATAAATTAACTTAATTATCAATATTAAAGTAGAGTAAATGTGACCCTTCTATCACTTTCTGAAATCTGGACAAAGTAGGCCAGGCGTCAGAGTGAGGAAGGAGGGCAGCCATTGTTGAGACTAGACCAGAGGCTCACACGGGAGCAAATTCGGCTCCTGTTAATTTTACTTGGACGTAGTGTTATGGAAACCAGAAGTGTACCATTGTCAACACGCTGTCTACAAATTCAAGTTAAGTGTCTATCCGAAACCCGTTTATCATTCATTTATGGCCATTAATGTCAGGATATAGGGTGACCCGGTTAGATCACATGGAAGCCTCAAACTAAAGGTAATTAAGCCAGGTCTTCATGTTCCATGTACTGTTTTCTCTGATATACTTGTCATATATAGGTATCTGGCTTCACAGCTAGCGCACTTTTGACAGGTCAAGACGAGGATGCAAGATTTGTGCACCAGTTACTGGGTGATATGGAAGCTACCTCAAAGAGGATAATTTGGTGTCTACACCCTAGTTATACCTGGTGGACTAACCTGCTGTACTATAAGATAAGGAACCTCTTTAATGTATGTAGTTATTTCTGTAGTTTGATTGGCTGCATATATATATTAATTTATAAACCCCCCCCCTAATGTGTAGAGGATCGATTTGTGAGATTGAGATTATTGCAGAAATACAGTCCACTTATCATTATACAAATTGCTATCGAAGTATATAAATTAACGTAAATATAAATTCATATAAATTAAATAAATATAAATCTCACAGGTCGGTTCCCACATTATTTGGTCATCTTCGAACCGGATGACGGATTATTTGATCCTTGTGAACCCACATTTGGTCATCTTAGTACCGGATGAACCAGTTAACCAGTGGATTCATTAAATATCTAGTGCAGTGTTATTTAAACAAAGCCAGTCAAAGACAGCGGCGAAGCCTCGTGGGAGCTCAGGAGCCTCCCTCAGCCCAGTTCAGCTTCGTCAGCGGTTTCATGCACACCCACAGATATTTGGTGGCGTGTTATTTCGTGAAATGACAGCGCTAATATAGAATCCAGCCAAATTAGTGACTGTGTCTTCGCGAGATTGTTCACGGATTTCGTGGTGTTACATTTCGCGAGAGATTATCTACGAATTTTGTGGAGTTTATTTCGCGAGGTCACTAATAATATTTAATACTTCTAGATAATATTAGAAGTTTCATAGAGGCTAATTAAGAGGCTATTATCAATAATTGTGTATATTATTTCTCCAAAATAGAGAATTATTTAATATATACTGCACTAGTGTTCACAGTATAATATTTACTAATTGCCAACCCACAACAGGGTAGGATATTACCATTGACTAGTTGAACTATTATCGTTCATCCTAGTCCCATTATTACCATAGTCAGTTGTACTATATTGATTAACCTAACACCATTAATGAATGGTGCAGACCCTATTTTGGGTGTAATTTTTATCAACTCGAGTTGAGTTGTATATATAATAAATTACTTATGATCATTACACCTTTGAGTGATTAATTAGTGTCTCTACCATCCTAGGGTGATATAGAAGAGCTAACCTAAAGGTACTTCCAGTGACACTGGTTTATCACTCAAATCATTAGTGTGTATGATTGTATATATATAATGTGTATTAATTTTAAGTGCTAACCTCTAGTAGAGGTAGGATTATTGCCTAGTGAGTTCAGAATTTACCCTAGGCTACCATTAGAGCTTGTTCAGTATTATGAGCAGCCCAAGTACAAGTCCCACAAGGCTTCACCAACTAGCCAGTATGGATAATGCAGGGAGAATGAAAAGAACCCTTGCAGGTCTTAAAGGCCACTTAACAAGACAGATCAAGAAATGTGAAGATTTGTCACAACAATCTCAAGTTGATTATGCTGACCTGGAAAGCTATTATCAAGCAGCTGCAGGTAAATTTGAGCAAATCAAATGCCAAATGGCAGTCCTTGTGGGGACAGACTACTACCATCAATTCATTGGTAGCCCTACTAAATATCAGGGCATAACCATGTTAAACTCTGCAGGAGGTAAATTACTCTCAGGCCCAGTATCAAGCCTGAGGAGACCTATGCCTGCAGATAAACAATACCAATAGAAATCTAAATTCGTCAGCTGATTATATTTCTCCAGTAGCATTATACTAAGGAGATTACAGCTGACTATACCAACAGAGGTTGATGTTAGTATGATCATTTAAAGCTGGAGATGAGTTCATGAGGCCTCAGTGGCAAATCAGTGAACAGTAGCCTAAAACAGCTACAAGTCACTGCGACCAATGTCACTGAACCCACTGCAGTCTCAGAACCATACTTTACTTTAATGATGAGCTATTCAGTCTTCTGAATCAATTAACTAAATTAAACCCCAATAAATCTGATGACTGATTTGATACATTTATTATTTAATCAAGATGTATTCCATGGGCCTCAGTGTTTATATATCAGTGACCAGTTACCTGAACAAACTTCAAGTTATATCTAATGTCACTGATCTCACTGCAGTCCCTGAATCATACTTGACTGTAGTACTTGATCACATCCAGTCTTCTGGGTTAAATAATATGTAATAAGGCTTGAATATTAGCCTTTCAAGAGTTGACAGGGAAATGAAATCGCATTAGACTTCTAACCCCTGCAACTCTAGTACGGGACATCCGTCCTGTACGAACAGACGCACAAATGTGTGATTAATCTAATAATTCGAAGGAGGAGTATCGGTGTTCGTCTGTTCTAAAGAGGACTTCGACCCGTGAGCAGCCCCCTGGGGAATTATGTCGGAAAATCCGACAGCATTTAATATATCATACAGACAGATAAGAGCTGTGTTGTATAAGCAAGTTACCCATAGAAAACGTAACTTGTAGTGGAATTACCGTCTAAAGAAAACGGGATATCATCACCACATACCATTATAATTCACCAGCTATTTTGCTGGGAATTGTTCTTAAATACATTAGTCTTTGGACTTTACCATCATAAAAACATCTTATATAAATTAACTTAATTATCAATATTAAAGTAGAGTAAATGTGACCCTTCTATCACTTTCTGAAATCTGGACAAAGTAGGCCAGGCGTCAGAGTGAGGAAGGAGGGCAGCCATTGTTGAGACTAGACCAGAGGCTCACACGGGAGCAAATTCGGCTCCTGTTAATTTTACTTGGACGTAGTGTTATGGAAACCAGAAGTGTACCATTGTCAACACGCTGTCTACAAATTCAAGTTAAGTGTCTATCCGAAACCCGTTTATCATTCATTTATGGCCATTAATGTCAGGATATAGGGTGACCCGGTTAGATCACATGGAAGCCTCAAACTAAAGGTAATTAAGCCAGGTCTTCATGTTCCATGTACTGTTTTCTCTGATATACTTGTCATATATAGGTATCTGGCTTCACAGCTAGCGCACTTTTGACAGGTCAAGACGAGGATGCAAGATTTGTGCACCAGTTACTGGGTGATATGGAAGCTACCTCAAAGAGGATAATTTGGTGTCTACACCCTAGTTATACCTGGTGGACTAACCTGCTGTACTATAAGATAAGGAACCTCTTTAATGTATGTAGTTATTTCTGTAGTTTGATTGGCTGCATATATATATTAATTTATAAACCCCCCCCCTAATGTGTAGAGGATCGATTTGTGAGATTGAGATTATTGCAGAAATACAGTCCACTTATCATTATACAAATTGCTATCGAAGTATATAAATTAACGTAAATATAAATTCATATAAATTAAATAAATATAAATCTCACAGGTCGGTTCCCACAGAAGTTACTTCTTTGAAACCTCGAATTTTGTTTAAAACATTTTTTTGGGGGGGCAACTCGTCTTCATAAACACTGCCCAGATGCCTAATGTTTATGATTGATAAACACTTCCCAGCGACCCCCCTCGGGCGAGGCTCGGGCCGACAGGAAAGTCTCGTCTGTCAGTTTTAACGTATCAAGCTTTCAATGTTTTTGTTTTTCTTATAAAAAAAAATAAATAAATGTGTATATATCCCCCGCCCCCCATTTTCTGTTCCAGGGAACATAATGCAATAATCTCCGGTGATCACAAATTTGATTTAAAGATTCGTGTTCGTATATATATATATATATATATATATATATATATATATATATATATATATATATATATATATATATTATTAAATATGACCGAAAAAGTAAGATTAATAATTCTAACACGAATTTTCTCAATCTTTCGTACATTACGCTTCACTGTTGGAGGTAAATCAAAAATCACTTCTCCAAAATTCATTTTTATTTCTAGTCTGACGCGACACGGGCGCGTTTCGTAAAACTTATTACATTTTCAAAGACTTCACAAATACACAACTGATTAGAACTTACGTATCCCTGATTTTATATCTACATTTGAGTGAGGTGGGAGGGGTGATGTGGCATTAACACAAGACAGAACAAGAGGGGATATTAATAGGGTATTAAAAGTATCAACACAAGACAGAACAGAAACAATGGGTATTGAATAGACGTGTTTGTAGAAAGCCTATTGGTCCATATTTCTTGATGCTTCTATATTGGAGCGGAGTCTTGAGGTGGGTAGAATATAGTTGTGCAATAATTGGCTGTTGATTGCTGGTGTTGACTTCTTGATGTGTAGTGCCTCGCAAACGTCAAGCCGCCTGCTATCGCTGTATCTATCGATGATTTCTGTGTTGTTTACTAGGATTTCTCTGGCGATGGTTTGGTTGTGGGAAGAGATTATATGTTCCTTAATGGAGCCCTGTTGCTTATGCATCGTTAAACGCCTAGAAAGAGATGTTGTTGTCTTGCCTATATACTGGGTTTTTTGGAGCTTACAGTCCCCAAGTGGGCATTTGAAGGCATAGACGACGTTAGTCTCTTTTAAAGCGTTCTGTTTTGTGTCTGGAGAGTTTCTCATGAGTAGGCTGGCCGTTTTTCTGGTTTTATAGTAAATCGTCAGTTGTATCCTCTGATTTTTGTCTGTAGGGATAACGTTTCTATTAACAATATCTTTCAGGACCCTTTCCTCCGTTTTATGAGCTGTGGAAAAGAAGTTCCTGTAAAATAGTCTAATAGGGGGTATAGGTGTTGTGTTAGTTGTCTCTTCAGAGGTTGCATGGCTTTTCACTTTCCTTCTTATGATGTCTTCGATGAAACCATTGGAGAAGCCGTTATTGACTAGGACCTGCCTTACCCTACAGAGTTCTTCGTCGACTTGCTTCCATTCTGAGCTGTGGCTGAGAGCACGGTCGACGTATGCGTTAACAACACTCCTCTTGTACCTGTCAGGGCAGTCGCTGTTGGCATTTAGGCACATTCCTATGTTTGTTTCCTTAGTGTAGACTGCAGTGTGGAAACCTCCGCCCTTTTCCATGACTGTTACATCTAGAAAAGGCAGCTTCCCATCCTTTTCCGTCTCGTAAGTGAAACGCAGCACGGAACTCTGCTCAAATGCCTCCTTCAGCTCCTGCAGATGTCTGACATCAGGTACCTGTGTAAAAATGTCGTCAACATACCTGCAGTATATGGCCAGTTTCAAGTTCATGTCGACTAAGACTTTTTGCTCGATGGTACCCATGTAGAAGTTTGCAAACAGGACACCTAGGGGAGAACCCATGGCGACCCCATCTACTTGCTTATACATGTGCCCATCCGGGCTCAAGAAGGGTGCCTCTTTAGTACAAGCTTGGAGTAGTTTCCTCAGAATACTTTCTGGCATGTCAAGAGGAGTACAGGCTGGATCACGATACACTCTGTCGGCTATCATATGTTGTTGAATATGACCGAAAGGGTAAATTCGTGTTAGAATTATTAATCTTACTTTTTCGGTCATATTTAATAATATATGTCTACAGGAAAGACTGCTACCAAAATATACTAATATATATATATATATATATATATATATATATATATATATATATATATATATATATATATATATATATATATATATATATATATATATATATTCGTAGCAGTCTTTCTAGTAAACATATGTTGTTGATTATGACCGAAAGGGTAAGATTAATAATTCTAACACGAATCTTCTCAATATTTCATGACTTTTTCCTTCACTGTCGAGGGTAATTGAAAAATTAAGTCTCAATAGTTCATTTACACATTTTTATTTATGGTCTGAGGCCTAGAAGTGTTTCGCAAGACTTCTCACATTTTCAAAGACAAATTGTTATGTACTCCGCTTCATGCTTATATTTGTTTTTGGGTGAGGTGACAGGAAACAAATCAATGGGAAAAGACAGAACACGAAACAATGGGTATATATATAGGGTATATAACCATGGGTACACATTTTATCTACTTGCTTCTGTGCTGGTTCAGGGTCTTGAAGTGTGTGTAGAATGTAATTATGTGTTAAGTGGCTGTTGATTGCTGGTTTTGACTTTTTGATGAGTAGTGCCTCGCTGATGTCGAGTCTCCTGTTATCGTTGTATCTGTCGATAATTTCTGTGTTGCTTGTTAAGATGTCTCTGGTGATGGTCTGATTGTGTGAGGAGATTATATGCTTCTTGATGGAGCCCTGTTGTTTGTGCATTGTTAATCGCCTAGAAAGAGTCGTTGTTGTCTTGCCTATATACTGAGATCTTTGGGGGCTGACAGTCCGCAAGTGGGCATGTGAAGGACATAGACGACGTTGGCTTTCTTTCAAGGCGTTCTGTTTGGTGTAAGAACCAAACAGAGAAACTAAACTGGGTACAGTTTCTTTCACCCTGATGCATCTGTTACCTAGCATTAAATAGGTACATTGAGAGTTAGACAGCTGCTACGGGCTGCTTCCTGTGTGTGTGTGTGTGTACTCACCTAGTTGTACTCACTTAGTTGTTCTCTGGCTGTTTGGTCCCGCCTCTCAACCGTCAATCAACTAACTGATGTACAGATGATTCCCGGCGCCGGGAATCGAACCCGGGCCACAGGATTACGTGACCAGCGTGCTGTCCACACGGCCACCGGCACCCCATATGTGTTTATATTGTGTGTATACGTGTGTATAATGTGTGTATGTTTGTGTATATTCGAGAAAATGCAGTTTTCGGTTACACAGCACGTACACGACTAGGAATGAGGCAGCTTGCACCACTACGGTGATGTCACTGACCACCAGGACACTGAGGTAACTCTTCACTGCCTGCAGTGCCCACCTCCCCCCTCTAACCCACTCAGCAATACGGTGCAATTTCACTGTGCAGGTCTGGGACCCGCCCGACCTGCATTTCTCCCGTGATTATCTTGAGGTTATCTTGAGATGATTTCGGGGCTTTAGTGTCCCCGCGGCCCGGTCCTCGACCAGGAACACCCCCAGGAAGCAGCCTGTGACAGCTGACTAACACCCAGGTACCTATTTTACTGCTAGGTAACAGGGGGCATAGGGTGAAAGAAACTCTGCCCATTATTATATAATATTTATATATAATCCCCTGTCTCCCTGTCCCTTATGACGACGCAACTTAACAACTAGAATAATGATATGCAGGAAGTTCTAAGTAGTCTCTGTGCATGTTCCAGCTCTGGTAATACACACGCCTAACAAGACCATGTTGCTCACTAGCGGGATCACCATAGCCCGTGCTGCTTGGAACTTTTTGTTCCAGGTAGCGAATCTTTAACAACAACAACAACAACAATGCTGCTCTTGTACCGGGCAACATTCCATTGAGATAACAAAGGTGTTTTCATGAATATTAATTATATTGAAGGTTATCCTTATCTATCACTATTATCGGCCTTTTACACTTTGCTACGACCTTGAGGTCAATGTCCCCCCAGCGGCCCGGTCTCTGACCTGGTGGGGGGTAGAAATAGCCTAAGCTACTCTATCCCTTTGAGATGTATTTCTTGCTTATCTCAATAAACATACTTCAACTTGAACTTGAACTCTGACCTGGTCTGCTGGTTGGTGGTCTGGTCAACCAGGCTGTTGGACGCCGCTGGTTGCAGACAACTAATACTCATGTATATTTTTGGAAGCTTATGCTCATTGAAAGCTATTGTAGCTTGCATTCATCTGATGGTAACTGATTTAAATCGCTTCGGTTGTTGCGTAGAGACCTAAATTGACCACCATTCACTCTCAAACTCTGCACGTAGCAACATTCTGCTAATGTTCACTTTCATCAGCTTTTAACGCTCTCACTATACCTGTTATCTCTTGGTCTCTCATTCTATGGGCTATCACAGTCATTAATGTATTGATCTTGCAAAATCTATGTATGTAACAGCTTCTACACTTTCTGCGACTGTCAGAAAGGTGGACAGCCCGCCTGCTATCATAACATGGTGTCAGCAAGGCGGACAGTCCGCCTGCTATCATAACATGGTGTCAGCAAGGCGGACAGCCCGCCTGCTATCATAACATGGTGTCAGCAAGGCGGACAGCCCGCCTGCTATCATAACATGGTGTCAGCAAGGCGGACAGTCCGCCTGCTATCATAACATGGTGTCAGCAAGGCGGACAGCCCGCCTGCTATCATAACATGGTGTCAGCAAGGCGGACAGCCCGCCTGCTATCATAACATGGTGTCAGCTTCAGGTGTGTATACACCTCCAACAGCGTTGTTCCATACACCAAGACTAGTTATCCCAAGATAACGAACTACACTTGTTCCAAGATAGCACCAACGGAATTGTTCCAGCTGGCCGGTCGAACCAACAGAACAAACAGTTGATGGGTTGATGATATAGGTGCAACCAACAGGGGAAGAAGGGGGGGGGGGGAAAGCCTGGTCGAGGACCGGGCCGCGAGGGGACGCCGAGCCCCGAAATCACCTCAAGGTAACCTCTCTCTCAAGGTAAATGTGTTTACCTAGAAGGAAGTTTGAAGTGCCGCTTATCAGTGCAACTTGGTTAATAAGACCCGGCTGTCAGTCTCAGGTCATGGCCGCCTTTCAGCAGCGACTGTTAGCCAACTTCTGGAGGAAAGTTACTCCCTTAACTCTTGTCCCCTTACTTAGGGGCGTTTATTAAACAAAGTTACTCTTTAAATCAAAACAACTTTTTTCTGGGTGGGGGGGGGGGTCTTTTGTCTACAGACTTGGGGGTTAGATTAGAGGGTTCTTGCAAGGCCGGGGTTCGAGCCCCGATGGTGCAATGGTTGATGGGCATTGTTACAACATTCTGTCCTCATATTCCAACTCTTTGTTCTCGTTTCTCAGTTCCTTGTTCTCATATCCCAGCTCCTTGTCCTCATATCCCAGCTCCTTGTCCTTATATCCCAGCTTCTAGGCCTCATATCCTTAGCTTGTAGCATGTGCTTTGGCTCCTAAATATTTTCATTGCTGGGGGGACAGGATGCCACCCACAACAGTCGCCTAACTCCCGGGTATCTACTACTAGGTCAACAGCGGCATCAGGTGGTAGAAAAGGTGCCCAAGCGTTTTCGGCGTGGTCAGGAGAGACACCTGGGGGATGTGGGGGCCAATACGTCGGCTTAGTGACGGTTGGGGCTTCATCAACTGCAATGTCCACCACCAGTGGCCACCCTCCTGCAGGCCATCACCACCAGTGGCCACCCTCCTGCAGGCCATCACCACCAGTGGCCACCCACCTGCAAGCCATCACCACCAGTGGCCACCCACCTGCAGGCCATCACCACCAGTGGCCACCCACCTGCAGGCCATCACCACACAGTGGCCACCCACCTGCAGGCCATCACCACACAGTGGCCACCCACCTGCAGGCCATCACCACACAGTGGCCACCCACCTGCAGGCCATCACCACCAGTGGCCACCCACCTGCAGGCCATCACCACCAGTGGCCACCCACCTGCAGGCCATCACCACACAGTGGCCACCCACCTGCAGGCCATCACCACACAGTGGCCACCCACCTGCAGGCCTTCACCACCAGTGGCCACCCACCTGCAGGCCATCACCACACAGTGGCCACCCACCTGCAGGCCATCACCACACAGTGGCCACCCACCTGCAGGCCATCACCACACAGTGGCCACCCACCTGCAGGCCATCACCACACAGTGGCCACCCACCTGCAGGCCATCACCACACAGTGGCCACCCACCTGCAGGCCATCACCACCAGTGGCCACCCACCTGCAGGCCATCACCACCAGTGGCCACCCACCTGCAGGCCATCACCACACAGTGGCCACCCACCGGCAGGCCATCACCACACAGTGGCCACCCACCTGCAGGCCATCACCACCAGTGGCCACCCACCTGCAGGCCATCACCACCAGTGGCCACCCACCTGCAGGCCATCACCACCAGTGGCCACCCACCTGCAGGCCATCACCACACAGTGGCCACCCACCTGCAGGCCATCACCACCAGTGGCCACCCACCTGCAGGCCATCACCACACAGTGGCCACCCACCTGCAGGCCATCACCACACAGTGGCCACCCACCTGCAGGCCATCACCACCAGTGGCCACCCACCTGCAGGCCTTCACCACACAGTGGCCACCCACCTGCAGGCCATCACCACCAGTGGCCACCCACCTGCAGGCCATCACCACCAGTGGCCACCCACCTGCAGGCCATCACCACACAGTGGCCACCCACCTGCAGGCCATCACCAACAGTGGCCACCCACCTGCAGGCCATCACCACACAGTGGCCACCCACCTGCAGGCCATCACCACCAGTGGCCACCCACCTGCAGGCCATCACCACACAGTGGCCACCCACCTGCAGGCCATCACCACACAGTGGCCACCCACCTGCAGGCCATCACCACACAGTGGCCACCCACCTGCAGGCCATCACCACACAGTGGCCACCCACCTGCAGGCCATCACCACACAGTGGCCACCCACCTGCAGGCCATCACCACCAGTGGCCACCCACCTGCAGGCCATCACCACACAGTGGCCACCCACCTGCAGGCCATCACCACACAGTGGCCACCCACCTGCAGGCCATCACCACACAGTGGCCACCCACCTGCAGGCCATCACCACACAGTGGCCACCCACCTGCAGGCCATCACCACACAGTGGCCACCCACCTGCAGGCCATCACCACACAGTGGCAACCCACCTGCAGGCCATCACCACACAGTGGCCACCCACCTGCAGGCCATCACCACACAGTGGCCACCCACCTGCAGGCCATCACCACACAGTGGCCACCCACCTGCAGGCCATCACCACACAGTGGCCACCCACCTGCAGGCCATCACCACACAGTGGCCACCCACCTGCAGGCCTTCACCACCAGTGGCCACCCACCTGCAGGCCATCACCACACAGTGGCCACCCACCTGCAGGCCATCACCACACAGTGGCCACCCACCTGCAGGCCATCACCACACAGTGGCCACCCACCTGCAGGCCATCACCACACAGTGGCCACCCACCTGCAGGCCATCACCACACAGTGGCCACCCACCTGTAGACCATCACCACACAGTGGCCACCCACCTGCAGACCTTCACCACACAGTGGCCACCCACCTGCAGGCCATCACCACCAGTGGCCACCCACCTGCAGGCCATCACCACACAATGGCCACCCACCTGCAGGCCATCACCACACAGTGGCCACCCACCTGCAGACCTTCACCACACAGTGGCCACCCACCTGCAGGCCATCACCACACAGTGGCCACCCACCTGCAGGCCATCACCACACAGTGGCCACCCACCTGCAGACCTTCACCACACAGTGGCCACCCACCTGCAGGCCATCACCACCAGTGGCCACCCACCTGCAGGCCATCACCACACAATGGCCACCCACCTGCAGGCCATCACCACACAGTGGCCATCCACCTGCAGACCTTCACCACACAGTGGCCACCCACCTGCAGGCCATCACCACACAGTGGCCACCCACCTGCAGGCCATCACCACACAGTGGCCACCCACCTGCAGGCCATCACCACCAGTGGCCACCCACCTGCCTCCGTCTCCTTACCACTTTACAGCCTAACTTTTTCATCTTGTGGCTTTAGTTAGAGCTCGGTCGATGTGTGGGAAAATCTCCGCCACCGTGGGAGAATCTCCGCCACCGTGGGAGAATCTCCGCCACCGTGGGAGAATCTCCGCCACCGTGGGAGAATCTCCGCCACCGTGGGAAGATCTCCGCCACCCTGGGAAAACCCCTGCTTAATGGGGTTCTGGGAGTTCTATTCCCCAAGCCCGGCCCGAGGCCAGTGTTGACTTGTGAGAGTTTGGTCCACCAGGCTGTTGCTTGGAGCTACCTAGTTTTCTCTTGAAGATGTCCACAGTTGTTCCGGCAGATATTTTACCCAAAAATATAACAAACATTTTTGTCTACATAGTGTTAGAATCATCCAGGATGCAGATAGAGGGTCTTATCATCTCCTTACGTTACATAGATGATATTTTAGAGCGTAAGAAATATTGCCGGAACAACCGTGGACATCTTCAAGAGGAAACTAGATTGTTTCCTCCAAGGAGTGCCGGACCAACCGGGCTGTGGTGGGTATGTGGGCCTGCGGGCCGCTCCAAGCAACAGCCTGGTGGACCAACCGGGCTGTGGTGGATATGTGGGTCTGCGGGCCGCTCCAAGCAACAGCCTGTTGAACCAACCGGGCTGTGGTGGGTATGTGGGCCTGCGGGCCGCTCCAAGCAACAACCTGGTGAACCAACCGGGCTGTGGTGGGTATGTGGGCTTGCGGGCCGCTCCAAGCAACAGCCTGGTGGACCAACCAGGCTGTGGTGGGTATGTGGGCCTGCGGGCCGCTCCAAGCAACAGCCTGGTGAACCAACCGGGCTGTGGTGGGTATGTGGGCCTGCGGGCCGCTCCAAGCAACAGCCTGGTGGACCAACCGGGCTGTGGTGGGTATGTGGGCCTGCGGGCCGCTCCAAGCAACAGCCTGGTGAACCAACCGGGCTGTGGTGGGTATGTGGGCCTGCGGGCCGCTCCAAGCAACAGCCTGGTGGACCAAACTCTAACAAGTCAAGCCTGGCCTCGGGCCGGGCTTGTGGAGTAGAAGAACTCCCAGAACCCCATCAACCAGGTATCAACCAGGTGTCAACCAGGTATCAACCAGGTGTCATGCAGGAGTAACTTGGTTAGTATGGTACAAGACCCTTTGTTATTCACTCTAGAAATGGATGACTCCACTATTTCCTTCCAGGATACCAGAGTTTACATGGAAGAACCGAGAAGAGGTTTACCAGACTACACTCTACTACAATCCTGAGATTATCTTGAGATGATGGCGGGGCTTAGTATCCCCTCGGCCCGGTCCTCAACCAGGCCTTCTTTTTGTTACACACCTCACAGGAAGCAGCCCGTAGCAGCTGTCTAACTCCCAGGTACCTATTTACTGCTAGGTGAACAGTTGCATCAGGGGTGAAAGAAACTATGTCCATTTGTTTCCGCCTCAACCAGGGATCGAACTCGGAACCTCAGGACTATGAATCCCGAGCGCTGTCCCACTCGACTGTCAGGCCCATGACATGCCAACAAATCTACACTCATCTTCTATCTTGAGGTTATCTTGAGATGATTTCGGGGCTTTAGTGTCCCCGCGGCCCGGTCCTCGACCTGGCCTCCACCCCAAGGAAGCAGCCCGTGACAGCTGACTAACACCCAGGTACCTATTTTACTGCTAGGTATCAGGCGCATAGGTTGAAAGAAACTCTGCACATTGTTTCTCACCGGCAGCCCGGGATCGAACCCAGGACCACAGGATCACAAGTCCAGCATGCTGTCCGCTCGGCCGACCGGCTCCCACCAGACTCCTCCCCCCTCCCTACCCAACATGATCCCCCCCCCACCAGACTCCTCCCCCCCCTACCCAACATAACCCCCCCCCACCAGACTCCTCCCCCCTACCCAACATGACCCCAACCCCACCAGACTCCTCCCCCCCTACCCAACATGACCCCCCCCCACCAGACTCCTCCCCCCGTACCCAACATGACCCCCCCCCACCAGACTCCTCCCCCCCTACCCAACATGACCCCCCCCACCAGACTCCTCCCCCCCGTACCCAACATGACCCCCCCCACCAGACTCCTCCCCCCGTACCCAACATGACCCCCCCCCCACCAGACTCCTCCCCCCGTACCCAACATGACCCCCCCCCCACCAGACTCCTCCCCCCGTACCCAACATGACCCCCCCCCCACCAGACTCCTCCCCCCCCCCACCAGACTCCTCCCCCGTACCCAACATGACCCCCCCCCCCCACCAGACTCCTCCCCCCCCCCACCAGACTCCTCCCCCCCCCACCAGACTCCTCCCCCCGTACCCAACATGACCCCCCCCCACCAGACTCCTCCCCCCCCCACCAGACTCCTCCCCCCGTACCCAACATGACCCCCCCCCCCCACCAGATTCCTCCCCCCCCCCCCACCAGGCTCCTCCCCCCCTACCCAACATGACCCCCCCCACCAGACTCCTCCCCCCTACCCAACATGACCCCCCCCACCAGACTCCTCCCCCCTACCCAACATGACCCCCCCCACCAGACTCCTCCCCCCTACCCAACATGACCCCCCCCACCAGACTCCTCCCCCCTACCCAACATGACCCCCCCACCAGACTCCTCCCCCCCCTACCCAACATGACCCCCCCCCCACCAGACTCCTCCCCCCGTACCCAACATGACCCCCCCCCCACCAGACTCCTCCCCCCTACCCAACATGACCCCCCCCCACCAGACTCCTCCCCCCTACCCAACATGACCCCCCCCCAACCAGACTCCTCCCTCCGTACCCAACATGACCCCCCCCCCCACCAGACTCCTCCCCCCTACCCAACATGACCCCCCCACCAGACTCCTCCCCCCCTACCCAACATGACCCCCCCCACCAGACTCCTCCCCCCGTACCCAACATGACCCCCCCCCACCAGACTCCTCCCCCCCCTACCCAACATTCTCCCCCCCCCACCAGACTCCTCCCCCCCTACCCAACATGACCCCCCCCCCCACCAGACTCCTCCCCCCCTACCCAACATAACCCCCCCCCACCTCTTCCCTAACCAACCAACTCACCAAAGTTTGTTTTAAGAAAAAGTTTAGAACTTACCAATTACTCTCTCCACCTTGTTATGATTGGTTTAATTATCATGAGGGTAAATACAGCTGTATTATACACTGTTATTATAACCCACTACATTATACCATACACCAACTCTTGCCACCCAGCATACACTACCACAATACACTTACACCACCAAACAATGCCAACATACACCTGTAAGTTACCTGTTGACGATTTCGGGTGCTCTTCTACTCCCCGAGCCCGGCCTGGGGCCAGGTTTGCCTGGTGGTAACTTGGTCCACCAGGCTGTTGCTTGGAGCGGCCCGCAGGCCCACATACCCACCACAGCCCGGATTGGTCCACCAGGCTGTTGCTTGGAGCGGCCCGCAGGCCCACATACCCACCACAGCCTGGTTGGTCCACCAGGCTGTTGCTTGGAGCGGCCCGTAGGCCCACATACCCACCACAGCCCGGTTGGTCCACCAGGCTGTTGCTTGGAGCGGCCCGCAGGCCCACATACCCACCACAGCCCGGTTGGTCCACCAGGCTGTTGCTTGGAGCGGCCCGCAGGCCCACATACCCACCACAGCCCGGTTGGTCCACCAGGCTGTTGCTTGGAGCGGCCCGCAGGCCCACATACCCACCACAGCCCGGTTGGTCCACCAGGCTGTTGCTTGGAGCGGCCCGCAGGCCCACATACCCACCACAGCCCGGTTGGTCCACCAGGCTGTTGCTTGGAGCGGCCCGCAGGCCCACATACCCACCACAGCCCTGGTTGGTCCACCAGGCTGTTGCTTGGAGCGGCCCGCAGGCCCACATACCCACCACAGCCCGGTTGGTCCACCAGGCTGTTGCTTGGAGCGGCCCGCAGGCCCACGTACCCACCACAGCCCGGTTGGTCCACCAGGCTGTTGCTTGGAGCGGCCCGCAGGCCCACATACCCACCACAGCCCGGTTGGTCCACCAGGCTGTTGCTTGGAGCGGCCCGCAGGCCCACATACCCACCACAGCCTGGTTGGTCCGCCAGGCTGTTGCTTGGAGCGGCCCGCAGGCCCACATACCCACCACAGCCCGGTTGGTCCACCAGGCTATTGCTTGGAGCGGCCCGCAGGCCCACATACCCACCACAGCCTGGTTGGTCCACTAGGCTGTTGCTTGGAGCGGCCCGCAGGCCCACATACCCACCACAGCCCGGTTGGTCCACCAGGCTGTTGCTTGGAGCGGCCCGCAGGCCCACATACCCACCACAGCCCGGTTGGTCCACCAGGCTGTTGCTTGGAGCGGCCCGCAGGCCCACATACCCTCCACAGCCCGGTTGGTCCACCAGGCTGTTGCTTGGAGCGTCCCGCAGGCCCACATACCCACCACAGCCCGGTTGGTCCACCAGGCTGTTGCTTGGAGCGGCCCGCAGGCCCACATACCCACCACAGCCCGGTTGGTCCACCAGGCTGTTGCTTGGAGCGGCCCGCAGGCCCACATACCCACCACAGCCCGGTTGGTCCACCAGGCTGTTGCTTGGAGCGGCCCGCAGGCCCACATACCCACCACAGCCCGGTTGGTCCACCAGGCTGTTGCTGGGAGCGGCCCGCAGGCCCACATACCCACCACAGCCCGGTTGGTCCACCAGGCTGTTGCTGGGAGCGGCCCGCAGGCCCACATACCCACCACAGCCCGGTTGGTCCACCAGGCTGTTGCTTGGAGCGGCCCGCAGGCCCACATACCCACCACAGCCCGGTTGGTCCACCAGGCTGTTGCTGGGAGCGGCCCGCAGGCCCACATACCCACCACAGCCCGGTTGGTCCACCAGGCTGTTGCTTGGAGCGGCCCGCAGGCCCACATACCCACCACAGCCCGGTTGGTCCACCAGGCTGTTGCTTGGAGCGGCCCGCAGGCCCACATACCCACCACAGCCCGGTTGGTCCACCAGGCTGTTGCTTGGAGCGGCCCGCAGGCCCACATACCCACCACAGCCCGGTTGGTCCACCAGGCTGTTGCTTGGAGCGGCCCGCAGGCCCACATACCCACCACAGCCCGGTTGGTCCACCAGGCTGTTGCTTGGAGCGGCCCGCAGGCCCACATACCCACCACAGCCCGGTTGGTCCACCAGGCTGTTGCTTGGAGCGGCCCGCAGGCCCACATACCCACCACAGCCCGGTTGGTCCACCAGGCTGTTGCTTGGAGCGGCCCGCAGGCCCACATACCCACCACAGCCCGGTTGGTCCACCAGGCTGTTGCTTGGAGCGGCCCGCAGGCCCACATACCCACCACAGCCCGGTTGGTCCACCAGGCTGTTGCTTGGAGCGGCCCGCAGGCCCACATACCCACCACAGCCCGGTTGGTCCACCAGGCTGTTGCTTGGAGCGGCCCGCAGGCCCACATACCCACCACAGCCCGGTTGGTCCACCAGGCTGTTGCTTGGAGCGGCCCGCAGGCCCACATACCCACCACAGCCCGGTTGGTCCACCAGGCTGTTGCTTGGAGCGGCCCGCAGGCCCACATACCCACCACAGCCCGGTTGGTCCACCAGGCTGTTGCTTGGAGCGGCCCGCAGGCCCACATACCCACCACAGCCCGGTTGGTCCACCAGGCTGTTGCTTGGAGCGGCCCGCAGGCCCACATACCCACCACAGCCCGGTTGGTCCACCAGGCTGTTGCTTGGAGCGGCCCGCAGGCCCACATACCCACCACAGCCCGGTTGGTCCACCAGGCTGTTGCTTGGAGCGGCCCGCAGGCCCACATACCCACCACAGCCCGGTTGGTCCACCAGGCTGTTGCTTGGAGCGGCCCGCAGGCCCACATACCCACCACAGCCCGGTTGGTCCACCAGGCTGTTGCTGGGAGCGGCCCGCAGGCCCACATACCCACCACAGCCCGGTTGGTCCACCAGGCTGTTGCTTGGAGCGGCCCGCAGGCCCACATACCCACCACAGCCCGGTTGGTCCACCAGGCTGTTGCTTGGAGCGGCCCGCAGGCCCACATACCCACCACAGCCCGGTTGGTCCACCAGGCTGTTGCTTGGAGCGGCCCGCAGGCCCACATACCCACCACAGCCCGGTTGGTCCACCAGGCTGTTGCTGGGAGCGGCCCACAGGCCCACATACCCACCACAGCCCGGTTGGTCCACCAGGCTGTTGCTGGGAGCGGCCCACAGGCCCACATACCCACCACAGCCCGGTTGGTCCACCAGGCTGTTGCTTGGAGCGGCCCGCAGGCCCACATACCCACCACAGCCCGGTTGGTCCACCAGGCTGTTGCTTGGAGCGGCCCGCAGGCCCACATACCCACCACAGCCTGGTTGGTCCACCAGGCTGTTGCTTGGAGCGGCCCGCAGGCCCACATACCCACCACAGCCCGGTTGGTCCACCAGGCTGTTGCTTGGAGCGGCCCGCAGGCCCACATACCCACCACAGCCCGGTTGGTCCACCAGGCTGTTGCTTGGAGCGGCCCGCAGGCCCCACATACCCACCACAGCCCGGTTGGTCCACCAGGCTGTTGCTGGGAGCGGTCCGCAGGAAAACAACCATTACCCAACCTTACCTTGCGATGGTTCCGGGACTTAGCGTCCCCTCGGCCCGGTTCCCGACCAGGCCACCTGGTTGATGGACTGATCAACCAGGCTGTTGGACGCGGCTGCTCGCAGCCTGACGTATGAGTCACAGCCTGGTTGATCAGGTATCCTTTGGAGGTGCTTATCCAGTTCTCTCTTGAACACTGTGAGGGGTCGGCCAGTTATGTCCCTTATGTGTAGTGGAAGCGTGTAGAACAGTCTCGGGCCTCTGATGTTGATAGTTCTCTCTTGAACACTGTGAGGGGTCGGCCAGTTATGTCCCTTATGTGTAGTGGAAGCGTGTTGAACAGTCTCGGGCCTCTGATGTTGATAGTTCTCTCTTGAACACTGTGAGGGGTCGGCCAGTTATGTCCCTTATGTGTAGTGGAAGCGTGTTGAACAGTCTCGGGCCTCTGATGTTGATAGTTCTCTCTTGAACACTGTGAGGGGTCGACCAGTTATGTCCCTTATGTGTAGTGGAAGCGTGTTGAACAGTCTCGGGCCTCTGATGTTGATAGTTCTCTCTTGAACACTGTGAGGGGTCGACCAGTTATGTCCCTTATGTGTAGTGGAAGCGTGTTGAACAGTCTCGGGCCTCTGGTGTTGATAGTTCTCTCTTGAACACTGTGAGGGGTCGGCCAGTTATGTCCCTTATGTGTAGTGGAAGCGTGTTGAACAGTCTCGGGCCTCTGATGTTGATAGTTCTCTCTTGAACACTGTGAGGGGTCGGCCAGTTATGTCCCTTATGTGTAGTGGAAGCGTGTTGAACAGTCTCGGGCCTCTGATGTTGATAGTTCTCTCTTGAACACTGTGAGGGGTCGGCCAGTTATGTCCCTTATGTGTAGTGGAAGCGTGTTGAACAGTCTCGGGCCTCTGATGTTGATAGTTCTCTCTTGAACACTGTGAGGGGTCGGCCAGTTATGTCCCTTATGTGTAGTGGAAGCGTGTAGAACAGTCTCGGGCCTCTGATGTTGATAGTTCTCTCTTGAACACTGTGAGGGGTCGGCCAGTTATGTCCCTTATGTGTAGTGGAAGCGTGTTGAACAGTCTCGGGCCTCTGATGTTGATAGTTCTCTCTTGAACACTGTGAGGGGTCGACCAGTTATGTCCCTTATGTGTAGTGGAAGCGTGTTGAACAGTCTCGGGCCTCTGATGTTGATAGTTCTCTCTTGAACACTGTGAGGGGTCGGACCAGTTATGTCCCTTATGTGTAGTGGAAGCGTGTTGAACAGTCTCGGGCCTCTGATGTTGATAGTTCTCTCTTGAACACTGTGAGGGGTCGGCCAGTTATGTCCCTTATGTGTAGTGGAAGCGTGTTGAACAGTCTCGGGCCTCTGATGTTGATAGTTCTCTCTTGAACACTGTGAGGGGTCGGCCAGTTATGTCCCTTATGTGTAGTGGAAGCGTGTTGAACAGTCTCGGGCCTCTGATGTTGATAGTTCTCTCTTGAACACTGTGAGGGGTCGGCCAGTTATGTCCCTTATGTGTAGTGGAAGCGTGTTGAACAGTCTCGGGCCTCTGATGTTGATAGTTCTCTCTTGAACACTGTGAGGGGTCGGCCAGTTATGTCCCTTATGTGTAGTGGAAGCGTGTTGAACAGTCTCGGGCCTCTGATGTTAATAGTTCTCTCTTGAACACTGTGAGGGGTCGGCCAGTTATGTCCCTTATGTGTAGTGGAAGCGTGTTGAACAGTCTCGGGCCTCTGATGTTGATAGTTCTCTCTTGAACACTGTGAGGGGTCGACCAGTTATGTCCCTTATGTGTAGTGCAAGCGTGTTGAACAGTCTCGGGCCTCTGATGTTGATAGTTCTCTCTTGAACACTGTGAGGGGTCGGCCAGTTATGTCCCTTATGTGTAGTGGAAGCGTGTTGAACAGTCTCGGGCCTCTGATGTTGATAGTTCTCTCTTGAACACTGTGAGGGGTCGACCAGTTATGTCCCTTATGTGTAGTGCAAGCGTGTTGAACAGTCTCGGGCCTCTGATGTTGATAGTTCTCTCTTGAACACTGTGAGGGGTCGGCCAGTTATGTCCCTTATGTGTAGTGGAAGCGTGTTGAACAGTCTCTGGCCTCTGATGTTCATAGTTCTCTCTGGAACACTGTGAGGGGTCGGCCAGTTATGTCCCCTTATGTGTAGTGGAAGCGTGTTGAACAGTCTCGGGCCTCTGATGTTGATTGAGTTCTCTCTCAGAGTGCCTGTTGCACCTCTGCTCTTCAACCGGGGTATTCTGCACATCCTGCCATGTCTTCTGGTCTCATGTGGTGTTATTTCTGTGTGCAGGTTTGGGACCAGCCCCTATACTATTTTCCACGTATAAATTATTATGTATCTCTCCCGCTTGTGCTCAAGAGAATACAGATTTAGGCTCTTTAGTCGGTCCCAATAGTTTAGATGTTTTACTGAGTGTATTCTAGCAGTAAAGGATCTCTGCACGCTCTCCAGGTCAGCAATTTCTCCAGCTTTGAAAGGGGCTGTCATTGTGCAGCAGTACTCCACTCTAGTGAGCATTAGCGTCTTGAAGAGTATCATCATCGGTATAGCATCTCTAGTGTGAAAGGTTCTTGTTATCCAACCTGTCATTTTTCTTGCAGTTGTGACGGCTACTTTATTGTGTTCTTTAAAGGTAAGGTCTTCCGACATGAGTACACCCAGATCCTTTACATTGCCTTTTCGTTCTATGTTATGATTTGCCTGAGTTTTGTACGTGGTCTCTGTTTTTATATTTTAATTTTTACCGTAGCGCATGAGCTGGAACTTATCTTCGTTAAACACCATATTATTTTCTGTAGCCCATAGAAAGACCTGATCTACATCTGATTGGAAGTTTGCCGTGTCCTCTATGTTGCCTACTCTCATGAAAATTCTAGTAGTGGACCACAGCTTGGTTGATCCGGTAACTTCGACATAAACGTGTTCATCTCTCGAGAGAGATAACTTCCACTGTTCTCCAGCAACATTTATTATATTTGTCGGCAGGAGATTGAAGAGTGGAGGGCCTCTACTGTGTACAGAGTTCTCTAATGCTTACACTGTGTTTTTTAATATGATACCGGCCAAGGCACCTTGTGTCAAACAGAATACAGAGAGTAACAGTCAGACATTCACAAACACACTTCACAATCAGAGAACACTGAACATCAGAGGTCTAGTGAAGAGTAGAGGTGCCATAGGCACAATCAGAGAACACTGTCTGACCATCAGAGGTCCACAGCTGTTCAACACCCTCCCAGGAAGCATTAGAAATATTGCAGGAACAAAGGTGGATGTATTCAAGAGGCACTTAGATAAGTTCTTGCAAGAAGTGCCGGACCAACCAGGCTGTGGTGGATATGTGGGCCTGCGGGCCGCTCCCAGCAACAGCCTGGTGGACCAACCGGGCTGTGGTGGATATGTGGACCTGCGGGCCGCTCCAAGCAACAGCCTGGTGGACCAACCGGGCTGTGGTGGATATGTGGACCTGCGGGCCGCTCCAAGCAACAGCCTGGTGGACCAACCGGGCTGTGGTGGGTATGTGGACCTGCGGGCCGCTCCAAGCAACAGCCTGGTGGACCAACCGGGCTGTGGTGGGTATGTGGACCTGCGGGCCGCTCCAAGCAACAGCCTGGTGGACCAACCGGGCTGTGGTGGATATGTGGACCTGCGGGCCGCTCCAAGCAACAGCCTGGTGGACCAACCGGGCTGTGGTGGGTATGTGGGCCTGCGGGCCGCTCCAAGCAACAGCCTGGTGGACCAACCGGGCTGTGGTGGGTATGTGGGCCTGCGGGCCGCTCCAAGCAACAGCCTGGTGGACCAACCGGACTGTGGTGGATATGTGGACCTGCGGGCCGCTCCAAGCAACAGCCTGGTGGACCAACCGGGCTGTGGTGGGTATGTGGACCTAGGGGAGTAGAAGAACCCCCAAAACCTCTCCAAGAATGCTCCAGGTATGCTGCATGTATGATCCAGGTATGCTGCATGTATGATCCAGGTATGCTGCATGTATGATCCAGGTATGCTCCCGTTATACGTTTTAAAGGATATGTTCGTATGATATTCTAGTTTTGGATCATTGATAGAACATACTTAAGGCGTTGCTGGAACATACTTAAGGCGTTGCTGGAACATACTTAAGGCGTTGCTGGAACATACTTAAGGCGTACTGGAACATACTTAAGAAGTTGGGACCAGTCCAGTCTCATTTCCAGAGGGGTGTTCCAGTGCGAGTATGGAGGCGGAGGCCCCAGACAGACAGACAGACAGACAGACATCCACCTGGAAACAGCCTCAGAGTTATCCAGCTCTCCAACTTAGCCCAACTTGGCCCAACTTGGCCGCGCCGGTTACTCTGGGAACTGCATAAAACCAGGCCGGATACCAGTGAAAAATGCCGCTAAATGAAGCAGGTCCGGTTAAGGGACCGTTAAATCCGGGCTTAACTGAAAAAAAGTATTTCAACTTTAATTGGTTTTGAGATAACTAGCGTGTGGGTGGGGGGGGGGGTGAGGGGGGGAGGGGCCCCAATTTGGCGCTCTGGGGTAGGGGCCCCCCCAATGTGGTGTTCTGGGGGGGGGGGGGGTGGCTCCAATTTGGTGCTTTGTGGTGTTTGATGATGGTGTGTAGTGTATGGTGGTGGCATAGTGTGTTTACCTGGAGTTTACCTGGAGAGGGTTCTGGGAGTTCTTCTACTCCCCGAGCCCGGCCTGAGGCCAGGGTTGACTTGTGACAATTTGGTCCACAAGGCTGTTGCTTGGAGCGGCCCGCAGGCCCACATACCCACCACAGCCCGGTTGGTCCACCAGGCTGTTGCTTGGAGCGGCCCGCAGGCCCACATACCCACCACAGCCCGGTTGGTCCACCAGGCTGTTGCTTGGAGCGGCCCGCAGGCCCACATACCCACCACAGCCCGGTTGGTCCACCAGGCTGTTGCTTGGAGCGGCCCGCAGGCCCACATACCCACCACAGCCCGGTTGGTCCACCAGGCTGTTGCTTGGAGCGGCCCGCAGGCCCACATACCCACCACAGCCCGGTTGGTCCACCAGGCTGTTGCTTGGAGCGGCCCGCAGGCCCACATACCCTCCACAGCCCGGTTGGTCCACCAGGCTGTTGCTTGGAGCGGCCCGTAGGCCCACATACCCACCACAGCCCGGTTGGTCCACCAGGCTGTTGCTTGGAACGGCCCGTAGGCCCACATACCCACCACAGCCCGGTTGGTCCACCAGGCTGTTGCTTGGAGCGGCCCGCAGGCCCACATATCCACCACAGCCCGGTTGGTCCACCAGGTTGTTGCTTGGAGCGGCCCGCAGGCCCACATACCCACCACAGCCCGGTTGGTCCACCAGGCTGTTGCTGGGAGCGGCCCGCAGGCCCACATACCCACCACAGCCCGGTTGGTCCACCAGGCTGTTGCTTGGAGCGGCCCGTAGGCCCACATACCCACCACAGCCCGGTTGGTCCACCAGGCTGTTGCTTGGAGCGGCCCGCAGGCCCACATACCCACCACAGCCCGGTTGGTCCACCAGGCTGTTGCTTGGAGCGGCCCGCAGGCCCACATATCCACCACAGCCTGGTTGGTTCACCAGGCTGTTGCTTGGAGCGGCCCGCAGGCCCACATATCCACCACAGCCCGGTTGGTCCACCAGGCTGTTGCTTGGAGCGGCCCGCAGGCCCACATACCCACCACAGCCCGGTTAGTCCACCGGGCTGTTGCTTGGAGCGGCCCGCAGGCCCACATACCCACCACAGCCCGGTTGGTCCACCAGGCTGTTGCTTGGAGTGGCCCGCAGGCCCACATACCCACCACAGCCCGGTTGGTCCACCAGGCTGTTGCTTGGAGCGGCCTGCAGGCCCACATACCCACCACAGCCCGGTTGGTCCACCAGGCTGTTGCTTGGAGCGGCCCGCAGGCCCACATACCCACCACAGCCCGGTTGGTCTACCAGGCTGTTGCTTGGAGCAGCCCGCAGGCCCACATACCCACCACAGCCTGGTTGGTCCATCAGGCTGTTGCTTGGAGCGGCCCGCAGGCCCACATACCCACCACAGCCCGGTTGGTCCACCAGGCTGTTGCTTGGAGCGGCCCGCAGGCCCACATACCCACCACAGCCTGGTTGGTCCACCAGGCTGTTGCTTGGAGCGGCCCGCAGGCCCTCATACCCACCACAGCCCGGTTGGTCCACCAGGCTGTTGCTTGGAGCGGCCCGCAGGCCCACATACCCACCACAGCCTGGTTGGTCCACCAGGCTGTTGCTTGGAGCGGCCCGCAGGCCCACATACCCACCACAGCCTGGTTGGTCCACCAGGCTGTTGCTTGGAGCGGCCCGCAGGCCCACATATCCACCACAGCCCGGTTGGTCCACCAGGCTGTTGCTGGGAGCGGCCCGCAGGCCCACATATCCACCACAGCCTGGTTGGTCCGGCACTTCTTGCAAGAACTTATCTAAGTGCCTCTTGAATACATCCACCTTTGTTCCAGTAATATTTCTAATGCTTGCTGGGAGGGTGTTGAACAGCTGTGGACCTCTGACGTTCAGACAGTGTTCTCTGATTGTGCCTATGGCACCTCTACTCCTCACTGGACCTCTGATTTTCAGACAGTGTTCTCTGATTGTGCCAATGGCACCTCTACTCCTCACTGGACCTCTGATTTTCAGACAGTGTTCTCTGATTGTGTCTATGGCACCTCTACTCTTCACTGGACCTCTGATATTCAGACAGTGTTCTCTGATTGTGCCTATGGCACCTCTACTCCTCACTGGACCTCTGATGATCAGACAGTGTTCTCTGATTGTGTCTATGGCACCTCTACTCCTCACTGGACCTCTAATGTTCAGACAGTGTTCTCTGATTGTGCCTATGGCACCTCTACTCTTCACTGGACCTCTGATGTTCAGACAGTGTTCTCTGATTGTGTCTATGGCACCTCTACTCTTCATTGGACCTCTGATGTTCAGACAGTGTTCTCTGATTGTGTCTATGGCACCTCTACTCTTCACTGGACCTCTGATGTTCAGACAGTGTTCTCTGATTGTGCCTATGGCACCTCTACTCTTCACTGGACCTCTGATGTTCAGACAGTGTTCTCTGATTGTGCCTATGGCACCTCTACTCCTCACTGGACCTCTGATGTTCAGACAGTGTTCTCTGATTGTGTCTATGGCACCTCTACTCTTCACTGGACCTCTGATGTTCAGACAGTGTTCTCTGATTGTGCCTATGGCACCTCTACTCTTCACTGGACCTCTGATGTTCAGACAGTGTTCTCTGATTGTGCCTATGGCACCTCTACTCCTCACTGGACCAACTCTGCATTTCTTTCCCTATCCACCCCGGACACGAGTACAAGACGACCGCGACCTTAAGCACGACTCAAGACTCGAGTACAAGACGACCAAGCCCTTAAGCACGATCCAAGACTCGAGTACAAGACGACCACGACCTTAAGCACGACTCAAGACTCGAGTACAAGACGACCACGCCCTTAAGCACGACCCAAGACTCGAGTACAAGAAAACCACGACCTTAAGGACGACCCAAGACTCGAGTACAAGACGACCACGACCTTAAGCACGACTCAAGACACGAGTACAAGACGACCACGACCTTAAGGACGACCCAAGACTCGAGTACAAGACGACCACGACCTTAAGCACGACCCAAGACTCGAGTACAAGACGACCACGCCCTTAAGCACGACCCAAGACTCGAGTACAAGACGACCACGACTTTAAGCACGACCCAGGACACGAGTACAAGACGACCACGACCTTAAGGACGACCCAGGACTTGAGTACAAGACGACCACGACCTTAAGCACGACTCAAGACACGAGTACAAGACGACCACGACCTTAAGCACGACTCAAGACACGAGTACAAGACGACCACGACCTTAAGCACGACCCAAGACGACCACGACCTTAAGCACGACTCAAGACACGAGTACAAAACGATCACGACCTTAAGCACGACCCAAGACGACCACGACCTTAAGCACGACCCAAGACGACCACGACCTTAAGCACGACCCAAGACTCGAGTACAAGACGACCACGACCTTAAGCATGACCTAAGACTCGAGTACAAGACGACCACCACCTTAAGGACGACCTAAGACTCGAGTACAAGACGACCACCACCTTAAGCACGACCTAAGACTCGAGTACAAGACGACCACCACCTTAAGGACCAGCCTCAGCCCGCCCCAAGACGGTACACAGGTGAGACTAATAAAATATGCAAATTTACGCCAATTTAATTTATTTTTCATAAGAAGTGAAAGAGAAGTATGTTATTTTTGTTCCTTTAGCGGCCTGAAGACTTTGTTGAGGAGAGAGAAGTGAGGAGAGAAGTGAGGGGTAGAGAGGGAAGGTGAGGAGAGAGAAGTGAGGAGAGAAGTGAGGGGGTAGAGAGAGAAGGTGAGGAGAGAGAAGTGAGAGAGAAGTGAGGGGGTAGAGAGAGAAGGTGAGGAGAGAGAGGAGAGAGAAGTGAGGGGGGTAGAGAGAGAAGGTGAGGAGAGAAGTGAGGGGTTGAGAGAGAAGGTGAGGAGAGAGAAGTGAGGAGAGAAGTGAGGGGTAGAGAGGGAAGGTG
Source organism: Procambarus clarkii (assembly GCF_040958095.1). Classification (NCBI taxonomy): domain Eukaryota; kingdom Metazoa; phylum Arthropoda; class Malacostraca; order Decapoda; family Cambaridae; genus Procambarus; species Procambarus clarkii. Next base: position 4,995,271 of record NC_091201.1, read on the forward strand.
AGGAGAGAGAAGTGAGAGAGAAGTGAGGGGGTAGAGAGAGAAGGTGAGGAGAGAGAGGAGAGAGAAGTGAGGGGGTAGAGAGAGAAGGTGAGGAGAGAGAGGAGAGAGAAGTGAGGGAGTAGAGAGGGAAGGTGAGGAGAGAGAAGTGAGGAGAGAAGTGAGGGGGTAGAGAGAGAAGGTGAGGAGAGAGAGGAGAGAGAAGTGAGGGGGTAGAGAGGGAAGGTGAGGAGAGAGAAGTGAGGAGAGAAGTGAGGGGGTAGAGAGAGAAGGTGAGGAGAGAGAGGAGAGAGAAGTGAGGGGGTAGAGAGAGAAGGTGAGGAGAGAGAGGAGAGAGAAGTGAGGGGTAGAGAGAGAAGGTGAGGAGAGAGAAGTGAGAGAGAAGTGAGGGGGTAGAGAGAGAAGGTGAGGAGAGAGAGGAGAGAGAAGTGAGGGAGTAGAGAGAGAAGGTGAGGAGAGAGAGGAGAGAGAAGTGAGGGAGTAGAGAGAGAAGGTAAGGAGAGAGAGGAGAGAGAAGTGAGGGAGTAGAGAGAGAAGGTGAGGAGAGAGAGGAGAGAGAAGTGAGGGGTAGAGAGAGAAGGTGAGGAGAGAGAGGAGAGAGAAGTGAGGGGTAGAGAGAGAAGGTGAGGAGAGAGAGGAGAGAGAAGTGAGGGAGTAGAGAGAGAAGGTGAGGAGAGAGAGGAGAGAGAAGTGAGGGGTAGAGAGAGAAGGCGCATATTCTGTCCAACAAAATGTTCTGTCCAGCACTATCAGAAGCCAATATATCCATTTTTCAGTGTCATATTTAGCCTTTTATAGGTCGCCTCAAAAGGCCCACAAAAGCTCCTGAAGCCAAAAAAGCCACGACGCGACTTTTTAATTCGCTCTACCAAAGGCAATAATGACCGGGCTCAGTAAATACCCAAATATTTTTTTTTTGGGGGGGAGGGGGGCCTTTTATTTCACCATTAAACACAAAAGCATTTAAGTTGACATGTTAAAGCCGCCAACAAGCGTGTTAAATATGTTCTCAGTCCAATGGAAGAGGACTTTTTATGGGTTTATTTTGTCGCTGTTTTTGTGCCCAGCGGGAAAACCAAAGTGCAAAAATGGTTTCGAAGTATAGACGTAATTGACGGTTGGTGGTGTGAGAGGTGGGGGTGTTCCTTGCTCCAGGGGGGGGGGGGGGGGAGGGGCAGGTGGGTCACCAGTACCCGCTGCTGCTACTGCTGCTGTTGTTGTTGCTGTTGCTGCAACAGCAACAACAACACCAGCCAGGACACAGCTGGGGACATGGCAACACCAGCCAGCACACAGCTGGAGGCATGGCAACACCAGCCAGGACACAGCTGGAGGCATGGCAACACCAGCCAGGACACAGCTGGGGGCATGGCAACACCGTCCAGGACACAGCTGGGGGCATGGCAACACCAGCCAGGACACAGCTACAGGCATGGCAACACCAGCCAGCACACAGCTGGAGGCATGGCAACACCAGCCAGGACACAGCTGGAGGCATGGCAACACCAGCCAGCACACAGCTGGGGGCATGGCAACACCAGCCAGCACACAGCTGGGGGCATGGCAACACCGTCCAGGACACAGCTGGGGGCATGGCAACACCGTCCAGGACACAGCTGGGGGCATGGCAACACCGTCCAGGACACAGCTGGGGGCATGGCAACACCACCCAGGACACAGCTGGAGGCATGGCAACACCAGCCAGCACACAGCTGGAGGCATGGCAACACCAGCCAGCACACAGCTGGAGGCATGGCAACACCAGCCAGGACACAGCTGGAGGCATGGCAACACCAGCCAGGACACAGCTACAGGCATGGCAACACCAGCCAGCACACAGCTGGAGGCATGGCAACACCAGCCAGGACACAGCTGGAGGCATGGCAACACCAGCCAGCACACAGCTGGGGGCATGGCAACACCAGCCAGACCACAGCTGGGGGCATGGCAACACCAGCCAGCACACAGCTGGGGGCATGGCAACACCAGCCAGCACACAGCTGGAGGCATGGCAACACCAGCCAGCACACAGCTGGAGGCATGGCAACACCAGCCAGGACACAGCTGGAGGCATGGCAACACCAGCCAGCACACAGCTGGGGGCATGGCAACACCAGCCAGGACACAGCTGGGGGCATGGCAACACCAGCCAGGACACAGCTGGGGGCATGGCAACACCAGCCAGACCACAGCTGGAGGCATGGCAACACCAGCCAGACCACAGCTGGGGCATGGCAACACCAGCCAGCACACAGCTGGAGGCATGGCAACACCAGCCAGGACACAGCTGGGGGCATGGCAACACCAGCCAGGACACAGCTGGGGGCATGGCAACACCAGCCAGGACACAGCTGGAGGCATGGCAACACCAGCCAGACCACAGCTGGGGGCATGGCAACACCAGCCAGACCACAGCTGGGGGCATGGCAACACCAGCCAGACCACAGCTGGGGGCATGGCAACACCAGCCAGACCACAGCTGGGGGCATGGCAACACCAGCCAGCACACAGCTGGAGGCATGGCAACACCAGCCAGGACACAGCTGGAGGCATGGCAACACCAGCCAGACCACAGCTGGGGGCATGGCAACACCAGCCAGGACACAGCTGGAGGCATGGCAACACCAGCCAGGACACAGCTGGAGGCATGGCAACACCAGCCAGGCCACAGCTGGGGGCATGGCAACACCAGCCAGGACACAGCTGGAGGCATGGCAACACCAGCCAGACCACAGCTGGGGGCATGGCAACACCAGCCAGCACACAGCTGGAGGCATGGCAACACCAGCCAGGACACAGCTGGGGGCATGGCAACACCAGCCAGGACACAGCTGGGGGCATGGCAACACCAGCCAGGACACAGCTGGAGGCATGGCAACACCAGCCAGACCACAGCTGGGGGCATGGCAACACCAGCCAGACCACAGCTGGGGGCATGGCAACACCAGCCAGACCACAGCTGGGGGCATGGCAACACCAGCCAGGACACAGCTGGAGGCATGGCAACACCAGTCAGACC
>NC_091201.1:4998786-5031286 GCF_040958095.1 Procambarus clarkii
ATCCCAGCTCCTTGTCCTCAAATCCCAGTTCCTTGTCCTCATATCCCAGCTCCTTGTCCCCATATCCCAGTTCCTTGTCCTCATATCCCAGCTCCTTGTCCTCATATCCCAGTTCCTTGTCCTCATATCCCAGCTCCTTGTCCTCATATCCCAGCTCCTTGACATCATAACCCAGTTCCTTGTCCCCATATCCCAGCTCCTTGTCTTCATATCCCAGCTCCTTGTCCTCAAATCCCAGTTCCTTGTCCCCATATCCCAGCTCCTTGTCCTCATATCCCAGTTCCTTTTCCCCATATCCCAGCTCCTTGTCCCCATATCCCAGCTCCTTGTCCCCATATCCCAGCTCCTTGCCCACATATCCCAGCTCCTTGTCCCCATATCCCAGCTCCTTGCCCACATATCCTAGCTCCTTGTCCTCATATCCCAGCTCCTTGTCCTCATATCCCAGCTCCTTGTCCTCATATCCCAGCTCCTTGACATCATAACCCAGTTCCTTGTCCCCATATCCCAGCTCCTTGTCTTCATATCCCAGCTCCTTGTCCTCAAATCCCAGTTCCTTGTCCTCATATCCCAGCTCCTTGTCCTAATATCCCAGCTCCTTGTCCTCATATCCCAGCTCCTTGTCCCCATATCCCAGTTCCTTGTCCTCATATCCCAGCTCCTTGTCCTCATATCCCAGTTCCTTGTCCTCATATCCCAGCTCCTTGTCCTCAAATCCCAGTTCCTTGTCCTCATATCCCAGCTCCTTGTCCCCATATCCCAGTTCCTTGTCCTCATATCCCAGCTCCTTGTCCTCATATCCCAGTTCCTTGTCCTCATATCCCAGCTCCTTGTCCTCATATCCCAGCTCCTTGACATCATAACCCTGTTCCTTGTCCTCATATCCCAGCTCCTTGTCTTCATATCCCAGCTCCTTGTCCTCAAATCCCAGTTCCTTGTCCCCATATCCCAGCTCCTTGTCCTCATATCCCAGTTCCTTTTCCCCATATCCCAGCTCCTTGTCCTCATATCCCAGCTCCTTGTCCCCATATCCCAGCTCCTTGCCCACATATCCCAGCTCCTTGTCCCCATATCCCAGCTCCTTGCCCACATATCCCAGCTCCTTGTCCCCATATCCCAGCTCCTTGTCCTCATACCCCAGCTCCTTGTCCTCATATCCCAGTTCCTTGTCCTCATATCCCAGCTCCTTGTCCCCATATCCCAGCTCCTTGTCCCCATATCCCAGCTCCTTGTCCTCATATCCCATATCCTTGTCCTCATATCCCAGCTTCTTGTCCCCATATCCCAGCTCCTTGTCCTCATATCCCAGTTCCTTTTCCCCATATCCCAGCTCCTTGTCCTCATATCCCAGCTCCTTGTCCTCATATCCCAGCTCCTTGTCCTCATATCCCAGTTCCTTGTACCCATATCCCAGTTCCTTGTCCCCATATCCCAGCTCCTTGTCCCCATATCCCAGCTCCTTGTCCCCATATCCCAGCTCCTTGCCCACATATCCCAGCTCCTTGTCCCCATATCCCAGCTCCTTGCCCACATATCCCAGCTCCTTGTCCCCATATCCCAGTTCCTTGTCCTCATATCCCAGCTCCTTGTCATATAGCCCCCCCCCCCCCAGGGAGTCATGGGGGGGGGGCGTGGGAGAGGTACAATGACCTTCCAACCGGTCTGAGGCCGCCACCACAACCAACCGTTCCTCAGCCGACACATCCCAGCATATCCCCATAATCCCAGCCCCCTTGTGCCCCCTTCTAGGTCTATGATCCCAGCCCCTTGTTCCCTCCTTGTATACCCCTTAGTCCCAGCCTATCACCCCTGGGATACCCCCTTAATCTCAGATCTCAGCCAGGGAGGATCGACTGGGACCCGATCTTTAACTGTCACTATGGCGGTGTGTGTCCACTCACAGGATGAGTGGCGCTGCCCAATACTGTCACTATGGCGGTGTGTCCACTCACAGGATGAGTGATGCTGCCCAATACTGTCACTATGGCGGTGTGTCCACTCACAGGATGAGTGGCGCTGCCCAATACTGTCACTATGGCGGTGTGTGTCCACTCACAGGATGAGTGGCGCTGCCCAATACTGTCACTATGGCGGTGTGTCCACTCACAGGATGAGTGGCGCTGCCCAATACTGTCACTATGGCGGTGTGTGTCCACTCACAGGATGAGTGATGCTGCCCAATACTGTCACTATGGCGGTGTGTCCACTCACAGGATGAGTGGCGCTGCCCAATACTGTCACTATGGCGGTGTGTCCACTCACAGGATGAGTGGCGCTGCCCAATACTGTCACTATGGCGGTGTGTCCACTCACAGGATGAGTGGCGCTGCCCAATACTGTCACTATGGCGGTGTGTCCACTCACAGGATGAGTGGCGCTGCCCAATACTGTCACTATGGCGGTGTGTCCACTCACAGGATGAGTGGCGCTGCCCAATACTGTCACTATGGCGGTGTGTCCACTCACAGGATGAGTGGCGCTGCCCAATACTGTCACTATGGCGGTGTGTCCACTCACAGGATGAGGGAACACGGTGTAAACACCAGGGAACACGGTGTAAACACCAGGGAACACAGTGTAAACACCAGAGAACACGGTGTAAACACCAGGGAACACGGTGTAAACATCAGAGAACACGGTGTAAACACCAGGGAACACGGTGTAAACACCAGGGAACACGGTGTAAACACCAGAGAACACGGTGTAAACACCAGAGAACACGGTGTAAACACCAGGGAACACGGTGTAAACACCAGGGAACACGGTGTAAACACCAGGGAACACGGTGTAAACACCAGGGAACACGGTGTAAACACCAGAGAACACGGTGTAAACACCAGAGAACACGGTGTAAACACCAGGGAACACGGTGTAAACACCAGGGAACACGGTGTAAACACCAGGGAACACGGTGTAAACATCAGAGAACACGGTGTAAACACCAGAGAACACGGTGTAAACACCAGGGAACACGGTGTAAACACCAGGGAACACGGTGTAAACACCAGGGAACACGGTGTAAACACCAGGGAACACGGTGTAAACACCAGGGAACACGGTGTAAACACCAGGGAACACGGTGTAAACACCAGGGAACATGGTGTAAACACCAGGGAACACGGTGTAAACACCAGAGAACACGGTGTAAACACCAGGGAACACGGTGTAAACATCAGAGAACACGGTGTAAACACCAGGGAACACGGTGTAAACACCAGGGAACACGGTGTAAACACCAGGGAACACGGTGTAAACACCAGAGAACACGGTGTAAACACCAGGGAACACGGTGTAAACACCAGAGAACACGGTGTAAACACCAGGGAACACGGTGTAAACACCAGAGAACACGGTGTAAACACCAGGGAACACGGGCTCTTCTTCGCTACCTAAGTCTGTTCAACGATGCCTATTTCTCCTTCTCTTCAGAACCTGACCTGTTCTGTCCTTCCCATGGCAGACACACACACACACACACACAAGGGGCCTCGTAGCCTGGTGGATAGCGCGCAGGATTCGTAATTCTGTGGCGCGGGTTCGATTCCCGCACGAGGCAGAAACAAATGGGCAAAGTTTCTTTCACCCTGAATGCCCCTGTTACCTAGCAGTAAATAGGTACCTGGGAGTTAGTCAGCTGTCACGGGCTGCTTCCTGGGGTGTGTGTGTGTGTGTGTGTGGTGTGGAGGAAAAAAAAAGTAGTTAGTAAACAGTTGATTGACAGTTGAGAGGCGGGCCGAAAGAGCAAAGCTCAACCCCCGTAAAAACACAACTAGTAAACACACACACACACACACACACACACACACACACACACACACACACACACACACACACACACACACACACACACACACACACACACACACACACGTGTTCACGACTTTTGTTAGGCCAAAGCTAGAATATGCAGCGGTTGTGTGGTGCCCATATCTTAAGAAGCACATCAACAAACTGGACAAGGTGCAAAGACATGCTACTAAGTGGCTCCCAGAACTGAAGGGCAAGAGCTACGAGGAGAGGTTAGAGGCATTAAATATGCCAAAACTAGAAGACAGAAGAAAAAGAGGTGATATGATCACTACATACAAAATAGTAACAGGAGTTGATAAAATCGACAGGGAAGATTTCCTGAGACCTGGAACTTTAAGAACAAGAGGTCATAGATTTAAACTAGCTAAACATAGATGCCGAAGAAATATAAGATAATTCACTTTCGCAAACAGAGTGGTAGACGGTTGGAACAAGTTAGGTGAGAAGGCGGTGGAGGCCAAGACCGTCAGTAGTTTCAAAGCGTTATATGACAAAGAGTGCTGGGAAGACGGGACACCACGAGCGTAGCTCTCATCCTGTAACTACACTTAGGTAATTACAGACACACACACACACACACACACACACATGTCCATGGAGGTGAGGATACATGGAGAGCCAAACTATTGGAGGTGGCAACCAGAAACTTCTTAACCCAGCATATCAGGGAACCCACAAGGATGAGAAGCAATGATGAACCAGCGAGACTTGACCTAGACTTCACTCTGAACGGCTCCGACATAAGGGATATCGGTTTCAAGGCCCCGGTAGGAATGAGCGACCACAGTGTACTGGCGTTTGAGTATCTGGTTGAAGAAGGGTTATTGAACTCGAGGAAGGGAACTGAAAATAAAAGGCTGGCATTCCGAAAGTGAAACTATGAGGAGATATGGAAATTCCTAACAGATATAACATGGGAAACAGAGCTCAGGGGAAAGACGGGCCAAGACATGATGGGCTACATCACGCAGCAGTGTAAGGAGGCAACAGACAAGTTTATCCCAGTCCAAAAGGAAAACAACGAAATGAAGATGAGAAACCCATTGTTTAATCAGAGATGTAGGCTAGCTAAGCAGCAAAGTAAAAGAGCATGGTGAAAGTATACAAATAACAGGACACTGGAGAGCAGAAAAAGATACCAGAATGCCAGGAATGAATATGTCAGGATGAGAAGAGAGGCAGAAAGACAATACGAAAATGACATCGCAATCAAGGCAAAGACTCAGCCTAAATTGTTGCATAGACACATCAGGAGAAAAACAACAGTAAAAGAACAGGTTATGAGATTGAGGATAGGGGCAGACAGATTCACTGCAAACGACAAGGAAGTGTGCGAGGAACTGAATAAGAAATTCCAGGAGGTCTTCACATTAGAGCAAGGGGAAGTTCCAGAGATAAGAGAGGGAATAGTTAACCAGGAACCACTAGAAGAGTTTGAGATTACTAGTGGAGAAGTAAGGAAGGAAGCTTTTACTAAAGTTGGATGTGACAAAGGCTATAGGCCCAGATGGAATTTCCCCTTGGATACTAAAGGAAGGAGCAGAAGCACTGTGCTTGCCACTCTCCATAGTGTACAACAAATCACTGGTAACAGGGGAATTGCCAAAAATTTGGAAGACGGCTAATGTAGTCCCAATATACAAGAAGGGGGATAGACAGGAAGCACTGACCTATAGGCCAGTGTCACTAACTTGCATACCATGTAAGGTGACGGAGAAGATTGTGCGAAAAAAGCTAGGAACATCTGGAGCGAAAGAACTTTGTAACACAGCATCAAAATGGGTTCAGAGATGGCAAGTCCTGCCTCATAGGATTAACTGAATTCTACGACCAGGCAACAAAAATCAGGCAAGTAAGCGAGGGGTGGACAGACTGCATATTTTTGGATTGCCAGAAAGCCTTTGATACAGTACCACACAAAAGGCTAGTGAAAAAGCTGGAGATGCAGGCAGGAATAAAAGGGAAGGTACTCCATTGGATAAGGGAGTACCTAAGCAACAGAAGACAGCGAGTCAGTGTGAGGGGTGAGGTCTCAGATTGGCGACACGTCACCAGTGGAGTCCCGCAGGGTTCAGTCCTTGGACCTATACTGTTTCTGATATATGTCAATGATCTCCCAGAGGGTATAGACTCGTTTCTCTCAATGTTTGCCGATGATGCAAAAATTATGAGGAGGATTGAAACAGAGGATGATAGTAGGAGGCTACAGGACGACCTAGATAGACTGAATGAATGGTCCAACAAATGGCTGCTAAAGTTTAACCCGAGTAAATGCAAAGTAATGAAACTAGGCAGTGGAAACAGGAGGCCAGACACAGGATACAGAATAGGAGAAAAGTACCTAATGAAACAGACAGAGAGAAAGATCTAGGAGTTGATATCACACCAAACCTGTCTCCTGAAGCCCACATAAAGAGAATAACGTCTGCGGCATATGCGAGGCTGGCTAACATCAGAACAGCGTTCAGGAACCTGTGTAAGGAATCATTCAGAATCTTGTACACCACATATGTAAGACCAATCCTGGAGTATGCGGCCCCAGCATGGAGCCCGTACCTTGTCAAGCACAAGACGAAGCTTGAAAAAGTTCAAAGGTATGCCACTAGACTAGTCCCAGAACTAAGAGGCATGAGTTACGAGGAAAGGCTGCGTGAAATGCACCTCACGGCACTGGAAGACAGAAGAGCAAGAGGAGACATGATCACTACCTACAAAATTCTCAGAGGAATTGACAGGGTAGATAAGGACAAACATTTTAACACGGATGGTACGCGAACAAGGGAACACAGGTGGAGACTGAGTACCCAAATGTGGCACAGAGACGTTAGAAGGAACTTTTTCAGTGTCAGAGTAGTTAACAGGTGGAATGCATTAGGCAGTGATGTGGTGGAGGCTGACTCCATACACAGTTTTAAATGTAGATATGATAGAGCCCAGGATAGACATGAAGAATCTGTACACCAGTTGATTGATAGTTGAGAGGCGGGCCGAAAGAGCAGAGCTCAACCCCCGCAAACACAACTAGGGGAATACAACTACGTGAATAACACACACACATTCTGATACTCCTGTTCACCTAGAAATAAATAGGTACCTGGGAGTTAGACAGCTGCTACGGGCTGTTTTCTTGGGGGGGGGGGGTGTATATTAGAAAGAACTATATATGTAGTAGATATAACAGAAGAAATCTAGATAGGTTAGAAAGGCGGGGTCCAAGAGCTAATAGCTCGATTCTTCAGACACAAATAGTAAATACACACACACACTCTGTCTCTCTCTCACTCTGTCTCTCTCCCTCCCACTTCCCTCCCCTTCTCACTGACATTATCTCCCCTCCTCCCCTGCTCCCCCAACTTCACCCCCCCAGCGCCCCCCAGCGCCCCCCAGCGCCCCCCCCCCGCTCTCTAGCCCCCCTCCTCCCCACGCCGCTCTCAAGTACTCTCAAGAGCACTGGGGTACTCACGCAATATCATCACATACCTCTAACCAGCAAAATTGGTCATATTCAATTTACCCTCAGGGAAGAATTTACCTGCAAAAGCTAATTTAGAGTTGAGGGCCGGCACCACCTAATTGACTTTCAGACTCTGGCACTAATGTTGACGCACTGAATACCAAAATGAACACCTTTGTTAGACCAGAGAGGCTTAGACCTCCGCTGATAACACAGAGTAACTATCATCACTCAGGTAAAGCAAGATGATTCACAATATTCACTCCAACAATGATTTCCTTCTCAACCAGAATACTGTTGCTTCCTCTCCTGTCACCTAGGTGGTAAAGGTGGCTACGTAAGATGAAGTAAGATGATACTAAGATGATAACACGGTTACTGAGATACTAAGATGGTCACTAAGATACTAAGTTGGTTACTAAGATACTAAGATGGTTACTAAGATACTAAGATGGTTACTGAGATACTAAGATGGTCACTAAGATACTAAGATGGTTACTAAGATACTAAGATGGTTACTAAGATGAATTAAGATGGTTACTAAGATGATAACATGGTTACCGAGATACTAAGATGGTCACTAAGATACTAAGATGGTTACTAAGATACTAAGATGGTTACTAAGACACTAAGATGGTTCCTCTCCTGTCCTTTCTCTTATTCCTTCTCCTCCTTCTCTTTCACTTCCTCCTCCTCTTTCTCCTCCTCGCTAACTCCAAATACCCGGGAGCTTTATTTAGGCCAACTGTATGAGCGAATCTCCTACGGGTTCACCATAGCCCGTGCTACTTGGAACTTTTTTGTTCCCAGTAGCTGAATCTATAACAACAACAACAGCGGAACTCCAAGAGTCCACTTCGATTGGTGTGTATTTTGTATTCCCCGATCATAGCACTCCATTCCATGATTACATTACTCACTTCCGGGGAAATAATCAACACTCCTGTTCCCCTCAAACAATCAAACATGAGGCAGTGGGAAAGGTATTGGAGATTAATTACTGCGATATCTCCACCGTGTTTCTTTACGATAGCTGCACCGTGTTTTTTACGATAGCTGCACCGTGTTTTTTTACGATAGCTGCACCGTGTTTTTTTACAATAGCTGCACCGTGTTTTTTTACGATAGCTACACTGTGTTTTTACGATAGCTGCAACGTGTTTTTTTACGATAGCTGCACCGTGTTTTTTTACAATAGCTGCACCGTGTTTTTTACAATAGCTGCACCGTGTTTTTTACGATAGCTACACCATGTTTTTTACTATAGCTGCACCGTGTTTTTTACAATAGCTGCACCGTGTTTTTTACGATAGCTGCACAATGTTTTTTTACGATAGCTGCACCATGTTTTTTACTATAGCTGCACCGTGTTTTTTACAATAGCTGCACCGTGTGTTTTACGATAGCTGCACCGTGTTTTTTTACGATAGCTGCACCGTGTTTTTTACGATAGCTGCCCCGTGTTTTTTACGATAGCTGCACCGTGTTTTTTTACTATAGCTGCACCGTGTTTTTTTACGATAGCTGCACCGTGCTTTTTTGCGATAGCTGCACCGTGTTTTAACGATAGCTGCACCGTGTTTTTTTACGATAGCTGCACCGTGTTTTTTACGATAGCTGCACCGTGTTTTTTACAATCGCTGCACCGTGTTTTTTACGATAGCTGCACCGTGTTTTTTACGATAGCTGCACCGTGTTTTTTACAATAGCTGCACCGGGTTTTTTTACGATAGCTGCACCGTGTTTTTACGATAGCTGCACCGTTTTTTTACGATAGCTGCACCGTGTTCTTTTTACGATAGCTGCACCGTGTTTTTTTACGATAGCTGCACCGTGTTTTTTACGATAGCTGCACCGTGTTTTTTTTACGATAGCTGCACCGTGTTTTTTACGATAGCTACACCGTGCTTTTTACGATAGCTGCACCGTGTTTTTTACGATTGCTGCACCGTGTTTTTTTACGATAGCTGCACCGTGTTTTTTACAATTGCTGCACCGTGTTTTTTTACGATAGCTGCACCGTGTGTTTTACGATTGCTGCACCGTGTTTTTTTACGATAGCTGCACCGTGTGCTTCAGGATAGCTCACCGTAAATGAAAGGTAATGAGTAAATGCTTGTAAAGGCTAATTAGGCTAATTAAAAGCCAATCACATGACCCTGAAAGTGACCTAAAGGTTAACAGCAGCTTTGGTAAACACACACAGACCAGGGTCTGGTAGCTGAGTGGACAGCGCGCAGGGCTTGTAATCCTGTGGCTCGGGTTCGATTCCCGGCGCCGGCAGAGACAAATGGGCAGAGTTTCTTTCACCCTGATGCCCCTGTTACCTAACCGATACCTACCGATACCTGATCAACCAGGCTGCGACTCATACAGCCTGGTTGACCAGTCCAGCAACCAGGAGGCCTGGTCGACGACCGGGCCGCGGGGACACTAAGCCCCGGAAGCACCTCAAGGTAACCTCAAGGTAAGGTAACAGTAAATAGGTACCTGGGAATTAGACAGCTGCTACCGGCTGCTTCCTGGGTGTGTGTGTGTGTGTGTTTACTAGTTGTGTTTTTGCGGGGGTTGAGCTTTGCTCTTTCGGCCCGCCTCTCAACTGTCAATGAACTATTTACTAACTACTTTTTTTTTTCCACACCACACACACCCCAGGAAGCAGCCCGTGACAGCTGACTAACTCCCAGGTACCTATTTACTGCTAAGTAACAGGGGCACTTAGGGTGAAAGAAACTTTGCCCATAGCAGGCTACGAGGCCCCAAGGTGTGTGTGTGTGTGTGTGTGTGTGTGTGTGTGTGTGTGTGTGTGTGTGTGTGTGTGTGTGTGTGTGTGTGTGTGTGTGTGTATGTGTGTGTGTGTGTGTGTGTGTGTGTGTGTGTGTGTGTGTGTGTGTGTGTGCGTGTGTGTGTGTGTGTGTGTGTGTGTGTGTGTGTGTGTGTGTGTGGAAAAAATAATAGTAACAGTTGATTGACTGACAGTTGAGAGGCGGGCCGAAAGAGCAGAGCTCAACCCCCGCAAGCACAACTAGGTGAATATAAGATCTTCTTCAGTTAGAGAAGATTCAGAGGTATTCATCCAGACTAATCCCGGAACTGAGAGGTTTGAGCTACGAGGAAAAGCTAAGGGAGCTGAACCTCATATCCGTGGAAAACAGTAGAGTAAGGGGAGACATGATAACCACCTACAAAATTCTCAGGGGAATTGACAGGGTGGACAATGTAACACCACTCTACAATAACACCCCCCTAAAATGTACCACTACTATAATGGAACACTAAACTCCATTGGTTACTAATGTAAACACTACTTATCCTGAGTAACACTTCCTCATCGGTTGCACTTGATAACACTGTTATGAAACACGGTAATGTGAGCTGACATATGATGGTTACACCGGAACCAAAGGTACACTGCCAATAAGGAAATGCTAACACAAGGATTAAATACGCTGCCACCATCTGCCTTTGACCATTGAAACTATATCAAGCAACGAGGCAAGAAACATTGCTTGACTAGGAGAGTACTTTCTATGACTGTCATTAATTATGAAAATGGTTGTCAGCCACTATATCCAAAAGGCTAAGAGGATTCAACAATTGACACAGACGGGAAATTTAACGAGTTTATTGAGACCAAAATTATGTCAATCACCAATTATAAATCCTATCCTAACACTGGCAAAAAGTTAAGAAATTTGGACATGGAACAAAAACTCAGAGATCACACACATTACCTTAAGCTATCTGTCTCTCCCTGGCTGAGATGTTCTTCACAGCCCCGCTCTCGATCCCGGTGTACCGCCCTCTGCCCTCCTACGTACCTACAGGCCCTCTATATACAACCCCCCACAGGGGGGAGGGGGAGATCTGCTGTTGCTACCCACCAAAAGTGTACAAACACTCAAGAAATATTTCAATAAGCTTGTTTGACATTCACCATACACTCTTCAAGAGAGGAGTTATTAACTACGTGTGTGGCTGACCTCTGACCTGGCCAAAAGGGGGAGATCCAGGGATGTTTACACATAAGAATCTGGAGTCTAATTTCCTTGCATGAAATATTACATACTTGAAACTATGCTGACTAAGACTAACCCAGGAATTTTTAATCAATATACAAGATAAACCGGAGGTCATCTGGGCTGACCTCTTGGAGAAGGCTTCCCTGGGTGTGAACTCTAAGGGGGGGGGGATCATGGGTGTTACAGCTCCCTTTCCCTGGGTTAGTCTTAGTCAGCATAGTTTCAAGTATGTAATATTTCATGCAAGGAAATTAGACTCCAGATTCTTATGTGTAAACATCCCTGGATCTCCCCCTTTTGGCCAGGTCAGAGGTCAGCCACACACGTAGTTAATAACTCCTCTCTTGAAGAGTGTATGGTGAATGTCAAACAAGCTTATTGAAATATTTCTTGAGTGTTTGTACACTTTTGGTGGGTAGCAACAGCAGATCTCCCCCTCCCCCCTGTGGGGGGTTGTATATAGAGGGCCTGTAGGAACATAGGAGGGCAGAGGGCGGTACACCGGGATCGAGAGCGGGGCTGTGAAGAACATCTCAGCCAGGGAGAGACAGATAGCTTAAGGTAATGTGTGTGATCTCTGAGTTTTTGTTCCATGTCCAAATTTCTTAACTTTTTGCCAGTGTTAGGATAGGATTTATAATTGGTGATTGACATAATTTTGGTCTCAATAAACTCGTTAAATTTCCCGTCTGTGTCAATTGTTGAATCCTCTTAGCCTTTTGGATATAGTGGCTGACAACCATTTTCATAATTAATGACAGTCATAGAAAGTACTCTCCAAGTCAAGCAATGTTTCTTGCCTCGTTGCTTGATATAGTTTCAATGGTCAAAGGCAGATGGTGGCAGCGTATTTAATCCTTGTGTTAGCATTTCCTTATTGGCAGTGTACCTTTGGTTCCGGTGTAACCATCATATGTCAGCTCACATTACCGTGTTTCATAACAGTGTTATCAAGTGCAACCGATGAGGAAGTGTTACTCAGGATAAGTAGTGTTTACATTAGTAACCAATGGAGTTTAGTGTTCCATTATAGTAGTGGTACATTTTAGGGGGGTGTTATTGTAGAGTGGTGTTACAACAAAGACAAACTCTTCAACACGGGTGGGACACGAACAAGGGGACACAGATAGAAACTAAGTACCTAAATGAGCCACAGGGACGTTAGAAAGAACTTTTTCAGTGTCAGAGTAGTTAACAGGTGGAATGCACTAGGCAGTGATGTGGTGGAGGCTGACTCCATACACAGTTTATAATGTAGATATGATAGAGCCCAGTAGGCTCAGGAACCTGTACACCAGTTCATTAATGGTTGAGAGGCGAGACCAAAGAGCCAAAGCTCAACCCCCGCAAGCACAATTAGGTGAGTACAAGAGACCACCTTGCGGGGAGGTGGTCTCCCCACATCAGGGGAGGGAAGGCCCCATTCACCCCCTCACAACAGGAGAGGGAAGGTCCCCATTCATCCCTCACATCAGGGGAGGGAAGCCCCCCATTCATCCCTCACATCAGGGAAGGGAAGGCCCCCCATTCACCCCTCACATCAGGGGAGGGAAGGCCCCCATTCACCCACCATTAACCCTCACACTAGCCACGCCATCGCCCCCTTACTTAATGCGGTCATCCAATAACACACATTAGCATACAACACGAAAAGCTAAGTGTTCGACCCACCGCTAAATCGAACACAGAGAGGGGTACCGGGCTGGCGTACCGGGCTGGCGTACCGGGCTGACGTACCGGGCTGGCGTACCGGGCTGGCGTACCGGGTGACGAACCATACTGCGTCTGTGCGACAGTGCACAGCCATTGTGCAGTGCAGTGTGCAACAGAAGGCCCCCAGCCCCCACTACCACCACGGCCACCCATCACCCCTCAGAGACAACTACCGCCTCTCCCAAAGAGGGGAAAGAATCATGGCGCGGCGCGACAAAGGCAGTTGGCGGCACGGGCCGCATCTCCCGCCAAATACTCCCGCCCGCAGGCATAGTTGCAGAAGCGACGCGAATTGCCTCGTCGCGTCGCCAAATGGGTATTGATCACAGCCTCAATAGTTGCCAAATCGTATCCCACTTGTGTCTTGGAATCAAGGGTCCGTGACCGTTGGTGTGGGACTTCATGAACGCTCAGCCATCTTGGCGCCAATATCGAACCTTGAGCGATCGTCCAGAACTGTGAAATTGCGCCCAGGAAGTCACCCATGGCAACTCTTCCCGCGTCATTTCCATACGCGAGGACGCCATTGTTTACACAAGGGCCGCCCCCCCCCCCTCCACAACTACTATTC
This sequence comes from Procambarus clarkii, assembly GCF_040958095.1. Lineage (NCBI taxonomy): Eukaryota > Metazoa > Arthropoda > Malacostraca > Decapoda > Cambaridae > Procambarus > Procambarus clarkii. The sequence goes on from NC_091201.1 coordinate 5,012,357, forward strand.
ATACAGTTAGAATGCGCGCAGCTGCGTCTAACAGCCTGGTAAGTCAGCACCAACGAGACATCAACACTCGGTATCGCTTCAAGTTAAAAGCCATATGAATATTTAGACGCGTTTGCTTCATGTTTCACTAGTTTAAGGTCCATTTACATGATAAAGTTCAGTTTGGCAGATGACTGTGTGTGTGGAGGAGTAGAGAGAGATGACAAAGTTTATATCAAGAAATAGAAACCTGTTTCATGACGAGAGATTAGAAAACTTTATTTGCGTTCTCTAGGAAGGTGACGAGTCAGGGGTGACATGAATGAAGTGCATACATGCATAAAACTGCAGATGATGAGTCACAATAACGTGGCTGAAACATGTTGACAAGACCGCACACTAGATAGTGAAGGGACGACGACTTTTCGGTCCGTCCTGGACCATTCTTAAGTCGATGAGAATAACCCATTAACTATCATGTCGACCATCGACTTGAGAATGGTCCAGGACGGACCGAAACGTCGTCATCCCTTCACTATCTAGTGTGTGGTCTGCGTCACACTGTATAACACAAAGGGATACACACACACAGATATCACATTAACATGTTAGATATCATTTATAACCTCCACTAGGGTTGGTGGATGCGAACCAGCGACCCCACAAGAACCCGGCAATGTGATGTTATAGTGGCCAGAATACGCCTGGGATATAGACGTATCTGGCAGCTTTCTCAAAACCCAAATGTCGAGTACACAATGTGTCAACTTTGTGAAAGAGAAAACATGCACTCTCTTGAACATTATATTGTAGAATGTCCCATATTGACTGACTTTCGCCCTCCTGGGCTAAGGTATGCTGAACTCTGTAGTTACTATATGAGTACTGGAACACTTGATGATATATTGGACTTGTACCCAAAATTGACCATGTAATGTATCAATCATACAATGTATGTATGTGATGTAACTATATAACCTGAGCTTGTAAAAGCACCTTCATCACCTTCAGTGATTAAGTGCTTAATTGCACACTAGTTTCTTTATCAGCTACCTCACCCTGTCAGGGTAAATGAGACAAATGTATGTGAATGTATGTATGTGTGTATATATGTATGTGTATGTGTGTGTGTGTATGTATATGTATGGGTATAAAGCAAATATGGAAGCTGATCAGAATTACATTTCACCTTTGTGAATGTACATTAATGACACTATGTAAAAGACACATCTAATACTTTATGTAGGGCGTACGTAAATCTGTGTATCTATGTATTTACGTATGTAGGTTAGCTTAGCATTTTAAAAGCACCGAATCACCTTCTGTGGTTGAGTGTTCAATAAACCCTTGAACTGTATGTTTAACACTTCTCTAACCCTGTCCATGGAGGACAGAAGAAAATGTATATATGCTGGTTAGCATTGTAAATGTGTGGCCACGTCTGTGGTAGAAAATAATAATAATAAAAAAAAAAAAAAAAAAAAAAAAAAAACCGGGCCTGGCCAAGTCGGATCCGCTACCACTGCCAACACCGGACATTAAGGATCGACACAAAATACAACACGAAACAATGGATACAAAATTGCATGAGTTTAGATTCAGGAAGGACCTGGGTAAATACTGGTTTGGTAACAGGAATATGGATTTGTGGAACAAACTACCACTTAAAACGTACGTGCGATCGCTGGGTTGTTTCAAGCGTAGGCTAGACACACATTAATGAGAAGGGGTAGATATAAATAGGTCCTTCTGTAGTTTTATTTGATTCTTATGTACACATATTGTTGGGAGAGAGAGTGTGAGTGTGTGTGTGTGTGTGAGTGTGTGTGTGAGTGTGTGTGTGTGTGTGTGTGTGTGTGTGTGTGTGTGTGTGTGTGTGTGTGTGTGTGTGTATTCACCTAGTTGTGTTTGCGGGGGTTGAGTTTTGCTCTTTCGGTCCGCCTCTCAACTGTCAATCAACTGCTTACTAACTACTTTTTTTTCCAAACGACACACACACACACACACCCCAGGAAGCAGCCCGTGACAGCTGACTAACTCCCAGGTACCTATTTACTGCTAGGCAACAGGGGCATTCAGGGTGAAAGAAACTTTGCCCACTTGTTTCTGCCTCGTGCGGGAATCGAACCCGCGCCACAGAATTACGAGTCCTGCGCGCTATCCACCAGGCTACCAGGCCCCCCCCCAGTGTATGTGAGGTATGTGTGTGTGCGTGTGTGTGTGCGTGTGTGCGTGTGCGTGTGTGATAGAATAGAACTAATCACAATGGGGTCGTAACAGCCGGAGCATTGCGTAGGGCGCCCCTGAGCTTGGTTATAACACGACGTCATAAGTGATATGGTAATGTGACCACCACCCAGAGGGGGAAGGAGAGAGAGAGAGAGAGAGAGAGAGAGAGAGAGAGAGAGAGAGAGAGAGAGAGAGAGAGAGAGAGAGAGAGAGGTGGATTTAGAGAGGAAGGAGAAAAACAAGAAAAATGTAAAAATCGGGCATATTCAAGAAGTAGGCATATATGATGTAGGCCGAATAGGATGTAAATAAACAAACGATGAATCATGGGATTGGAAGAGAGAAGGAGAGGAGAAGGGGGGGGGGTGAGGGGGGGGGGAGAAAGGACTGGTAAATGAGATGAAGAAGAGGAGAAGAATTGGAAGCAGAATTATTTGTTGTGTTCCAGACGAGCTTACAATGACGGGTTACCACGCACGCACGCACGCACCCACACACACACACACACACACACACACACACACACACACACACACACACACACACACACACACACACACACTACATGGATGGCGATATACTAAAGAAATTGTTCACGACTTTTGTTAGGCCAAAGCTAGAATATGCAGCGGTTGTGTGGTGCCCATATCTTAAGAAGCACATCAACAAACTGGAAAAGGTGCAAAAACACGCTACTAAGTGGCTCCCAGACCTGAAGGGCAAGAGCTACGAGGAGGGGTTAGAGGCATTATTTATGCCAAAACTAGAAGACAGAAGAAAAAGAGGTGATATGATCACTACATACAAAATAGTAATAGGAATTGATAAAATCGATAGGGAAGATTTCCTGAGACCTGGAACTTTAAGAACAAGAGGTCATAGATTTAAACTAGCTAAACATAGATGCCGAAGAAATGTAAGAAAATTCACTTTCGCAAACAGAGTGGTAGACGGTTGGAACAAGTTAGGGGAGAAGGTGGTGGAGGCCAAGACCTTCAGTAGTTTCAAAGCGTTATATGACAAAGAGTGCTGGGAAGACGGGACACCACGAGCGTAGCTCTCATCCTGTAACTACACTTAGGTAATTACACTTAGGTAATTACACAATATGTGTGTGTGTGTGTGTGTGTGTGTGTGTGTGTGTGTGTGTGTGTGTGTGTGTGTGTGTGTGTGTGTGTGTGTGTGTGTGTGTGTGTGTGTGTGTGTGTGTGTGTGTGTGTGTGTGTGTGTGTGTGTGTGTGTGTGAATACAAGCACATACATACATACATTATATTGTAGAATAACTGAAAAGTCTGTCAATGCCATATTAACTGACTTTCGCCCTCCTGGACTCAGGTATGCTGAACTCTGTAACTACTCTATGAATACTGGAACACTTGATGATATATTGGACTTGTACCCAAGATTAACCATGTAATGTATCAATTATACAATGTATGTATGTGATGTCACTATATAACCTGAGCTTGGAAAAAACATCTTAATCACCTTCAGTGGTTAAGTGCTTAATAACACACTAGTTTCGACAGTTCCGACATATATATATATATATATATGTATATATATATATATATATATATATATATATATTTATATATATATATATATATATATATATATATATATATATATATATATATATATATATATATATATATATATATATATGTCTCGTGTGTCTTGAGTATAAAGGATATGTGGAAATTGGTCAGAATTGCATTTCACCTTTGTAAACGCACATTAATGACACTATGTAAAAAGACACATCGAAAACTCTTTATGTAGGACAGACGTAAATGTGTGTATTTATGTCTGTAGGTTAGGTTAGGTTAGGTTAGGTTAGGTTAGGTTAGCATTTTAAAAGCTCTACAATCACCTTCTGTGGTTAATTGTTCAATAAACCCTTGAACTATATGTTTAACACTTCTCTAACCCTGTCCATGGAGGACAGAAGAAAATGTATATATGCTGGTTTGCATTGTAAATGTCTGGCCACGTCTGTGGTAGGAACAAAACGCACAACCAAGACACCATTTTGCAACACGCAAACCTACCACTCCACACCTGCCACCCCACACCTGCCACCCCACACCTGCCACTCCACACCTACCACCCCGCACCTGCCACCCCACACCTACCACTCCACACCTATCACCCCACACCTGCCACACCCACACCTGCCACCCCACACCTGCCACCCCACACCTGCCACCCCACACCTGCCACCCCACACCTACCACCACACACCTGCCACCCCACACCTGCCACTCCACACCTATCACCCCACACCTGCCACCCCACACCTGCCACCCCACACCTACCACCCCACACCTGCCACCCCACACCTGCCACCCCACACCTACCACCCCACACCTGCCACCCCACACCTGCCACCCCACACCTGCCACTCCACACCTATCACCCCACACCTGCCACACCCACACCTGCCACCCCACACCTGCCACTCCACACCTACCACCCCACACCTACCACCCCACACTACCACCCCACACTACCACCCCACACCTACCACTCCACACCTGCCACCCCACACCTGCCACTCCACACCTACCACCCCACATCTGCCACCCCACACCTACCACTCCACACCTGCCACACCCACACCTGCCACCCCACACCTGCCACCCCACACCTGCCACCCCACACCTGCCACCCCACACCTACCACCACACACCTGCCACCCCACACCTGCCACTCCACACCTATCACCCCACACCTGCCACCCCACACCTGCCACCCCACACCTACCACCCCACACCTGCCACCCCACACCTGCCACCCCACACCTACCACCCCACACCTGCCACCCCACACCTGCCACCCCACACCTGCCACTCCACACCTATCACCCCACACCTGCCACACCCACACCTGCCACCCCACACCTGCCACTCCACACCTACCACCCCACACCTACCACCCCACACTACCACCCCACACTACCACCCCACACCTACCACTCCACACCTGCCACCCCACACCTGCCACTCCACACCTACCACCCCACATCTGCCACCCCACACCTACCACTCCACACCTGCCACCCCACACCTGCCACTCCACACCTACCACCCCACACCTACCACCCCACACTACCACCCCACACTACCACCCCACACCTACCACTCCACACCTGCCACCCCACACCTGCCACTCCACACCTACCACCCCACATCTGCCACCCCACACCTACCACTCCACACCTGCCACCCCACACCTGCCACCCCACACCTACCACCCCACACCTGCCACCCCACACCTACCACTCCACACCTGCCACCCCACACCTACCACTCCACACCTACCACCCCACACCTGCCACCCCACACCTACCACTTCAAACCTGCCACCCCACACCTGCCACCCCACACCTACCACTCCACACCTACCACCCCACACCTGCCACCCCACACCTACCACTTCAAACCTGCCACCCCACACCTGCCACCCTACACCTACCACTTCAAACCTGCCATCCCACACCTGTCACCCCACACCTACCACTCCACACCTGCCACCCCACACCTACCACTCCACACCTACCACCCCACACCTGCCACCCACACCTACGACTCCACACCTGCCATCCCACACCTACCACTCCACACCTACCACCCCACACCTGCCACCCACACCTACGACTCCACACCTACAACCTCACACCTACCACCCCACACCTGCCACTCCACACCTACCACCCCACACCTGCCACCCCACACCTACCAATCCACACCTGCCACCCCACACTTACCACTCCACACCTACCACTCCACACCTGCCACCACACACCTACTACCCCACACTACCACCCCACACCTACCACTCTACACCTGCCACCCCACACCTGCCACTCCACACCTACCACCCCACATCTGCCACCCCACACCTACCACTCCACACCTGCCACCCCACACCTGCCACCCCACACCTACCACCCAACACCTGCCACCCCACACCTGCCACCCCACACCTGCCACCGCACACCTGTCACCCCACACCTGCCACCAACACCTACCACTCCACACCTGCCACCCCACACCTACCACGCCACACCTGCCACCCCACACCTACCACTCCACACCTGCCACCCCACACCTACCACCCCATACTACCACCCCACAACTACCACTCTACACCTGCCTCCCCACACCTGCCACTCCACACATACCACCCCACATCTACCACTCTATACCTGCCACCCAACACCTGCCACCCTACACCTGCCACTCCACACCTGCCACTCCACACCTGCCACCCCACACCTACCACCCCATACTACCACCCCACAACTACCACTCTACACCTGCCTCCCCACACCTGCCACTCCACACATACCACCCCACATCTACCACTCTATACCTGCCACCCAACACCTGCCACCCCACACCTGCCACTCCACACCTGCCACCCCACACCTGCCACTCCACACCTACCACTCCACACCTACCACCCCAACCGTTGTTGATTGACGGTTGAGAGGCGGTACCAAAGAGCCAGAGCTCAACCCCCGCAAACACAACTAGGTGAGTACCTACCACTCCACACCTACAACTCCACACCTGCCACCCCACACATGCCACCCCACACCTACCACCCCACACCTGCCACCCCACACCTACCACTCCACACCTGCCACCCCACACCTGCCACCCCACACCTACCACTCCACACCTGCCACTCCACACCTGCCACCCCACACATGCCACCCCACACCTACCACCCCACACCTGCCACCCCACACCTACCACTCCACACCTGCCACCCCACACCTGCCACCCCACACCTACCACTCCACACCTGCCACTCCACACCTGCCACCCCACACCTGCCACCCCACACCTACCACTCCACATCTGCCACCCCACACCTACAACCCCACACCGACCACCCCACACCTGCCACCCCACACCTACCACTCCACACCTGCCACCCCACACCTGCCACCCCACACCTACCACCCCACACCTGCCACCCCACACCTGCCACCCCACACCTGCCATCCCACACCTACCACCCCACACCTACCACCCCACACCTACCACCCCACACCTACCACCCCACATCTACCACCCCACACCTGCCACCCCACACCTGCCACCCCACACCTGCCATCCCACACCTACCACTCCACACCTGCCACCCCACACCTGCCACCCCACACCTACCACCCCACACCTGCCACCCCACACCTGCCACCCCACACCTGCCATCCCACACCTACCACTCCACACCTGCCACCCCACACCTACCACCCCACACCTACCACTCCACACCTACCACCCCACACCTACCACCCCACACCTACCACCCCACATCTACCACCCCACACCTGCCACCCCACACCTGCCACCCCACACCTGCCACCCCACACCTACCACCCCACACCTGCCACCCCACACCTACCACCCCACACCTACCACCCCACACCTACCACTCCACACCTACCACCCCACACCTGCCACCCCACACCTGCCACCCCACACCTGCCACCCCACACCTGCCACTCCACACCTACCACTCCACACCTGCCACCCCACACCTACCACCCCACACCTGCCACTCCACACCTACCACCCCACACCTGCCACCCCACACCTACCACCCCACACCTGCCACCCCACACCTACCACCCCACACCTACCACCCCACACCTACCACTCCACACCTACCACCCCACACCTGCCACCCCACACCTGCCACCCCACACCTGCCACTCCACACCTGCCACTCCACACCTACCACTCCACACCTGCCACCCCACACCTACCACTCCACACCTGCCACTCCACACCTACCACTCCACACCTGCCACCCCACACCTGCCACCCCACACCTGCCACCCCACACCTGCCACTCCACACCTGCCACTCCACACCTACCACTCCACACCTGCCACCCCACACCTGCCACTCCACACCTGCCACTCCACACCTACCACTCCACACCTGCCACCCCACACCTGCCACCCCACACCTGCCACCCCACACCTGCCACTCCACACCTGCCACACCACACCTACCACTCCACACCTGCCACCCCACACCTGCCACCCCACACCTGCCACCCCACACCTGCCACCCCACACCTACCACTCCACACCTACCACTCCACACCTGCCTCTAAATATTCCTTCAGTGATAAAACTCCACCATAACGACGAGAGAAAATGGCGCCGTAAAGTTTGTTCTTCAAGTTTACAAGGATCTGGAGACATTATTTTCAACGGAGTCCCCACCCTTCTGCCCCCCCCTTCCCCTCCTTTCCCCTCACGCCCCCCCCTCTTTCCCCCTCACCCCCTCCTTCCCTCGCCTCTCCCCCCCTATCATCTCAGCTACACCCTTTACTCCTTATTCACTTCTCTTAGATCTTCCCGCTTTCTTTTCGTGAATTAATTCCCCTCTGTCCGTCTTTGCCCTATCTTTCCCCTCACTTTCTTTCTCCTGGCACTCTCCTTTACTGGCACTCTCCTTTACTGGCACTCTCCCTTACTGGCACTCTCCCTTACTGGTACTCCCTCTCCTGGCACTCCCCCCTCCTGGCACTCCCCCTCCTGGCACTCCCCCTCCTGACACTCCCCCCTCCTGGCACTCCCCCTCCTGACACTCCCCCTCCTGGCACTCCCCCTCCTGACACTCCCCCCTCCTGGCACTCCCCCTCCTGACACTCCCCCCTCCTGGCACTCCCCCTCCTGGCACTCCCCCTCCTGACACTCCCCCCTCCTGGCACTCCCCCTCCTGACACTCCCCCTCCTGGCACTCCCCCTCCTGACACTCCCCCCTCCTGACACTCCCCCTCCTGGCACTCCCCCTCCTAGCACTCCCCCTCCTGACACTCCCCCCCTCCTGGCACTCCCCCTCCTGACACTCCCCCTCCTGGCACTCCCCCTCCTGACACTCCCCCCTTCTGGCACTCCCCCTCCTGGTACTCCCCCTCCTGACACTCCCCCCTCCTTCACTCCCCCTCCTGACACTCCCCCTGAAGGCACTCCCCCTCCTGACACTCCCCCCTCCTTCACTCCCCCTCCTGACACTCCCCCTGAAGGCACTCCCCCCTCCTGGCACTCCCCCTCCTGACACTCCCCCCTCCTGGCACTCCCCCTCCTGACACTCCCCCTCCTGGCACTCCCTCTCCTGGCACTCCCCCTCCTGGCACTCCCCCTCCTGACACTCCCCTCTCGGCGCTCCCCCCTCCTGGCACTCCCCCTCCTGACACTCCCCCCTCCTGGCACTCCCCCTCCTGGCACTCCCCCTCCTGACACTACCCCTCCTGGCACTCCCCCTCCTGACACTCCCCCCTCCTGACACTCCCCCCTCCTGACACTCCCCCCTCCTGACACTCCCCCTCCTGGCACTCCCCCTCCTGGCACTCCCCCTCCTGACACTCCCCCCTCCTGGCACTCCCCCTCCTGGCACTCCCCCTCCTGACACTCCCCCCTCCTGGCACTCCCCCTCCTGGCACTCCCCTCCTGGCACTCCCCCTCCTGGCACTCCCCCTCCTGGCACTCCCCCTCCTGACACTCCCCCTCCTGACACTCCTCCTGACACTCCCCCTCCTGGCACTCCCCTCCTGGCACTCCCCTCCTGACACTCCCCCTCCTGACACTCCTCCTCCTGACACTCCCCCTCCTGGCACTCCCCCTCCTGGCACTCCCTTCCTGACACTCCCCCTCCTGGCACTCCCCCTCCTGGCACTCCCCCTCCTAGCACTCTCCCTCCTGACACTACCCCTCCTGGCACTCCCCCTCCTGGCACTCCCCCTCCTGGCACTCCCCCTCCTGGCACTCCCCCTCCTGGCACTCCCCCTCCTGGCACTCCCCCTCCTGGCACTCCCTCAGGGGAGCCATCGGTAGCCTAGACTTCAGGCGATAAGAAAAATTAAAAAATATTCTCCCAACACACTCGGATATATCGGCTGGTGCGTCTTGGGTGGCTTCTGGTTGCTGGGTTGTGGTTGGTTGGTGGTTGATGGGTTGTGGTGGTTGTTGGGTGGTGGTGGTTGTTGGGTGGTGGTTGATGGGTTGTGGTGGTTGATGGGTTGTGGTGGTTGTTGGGTTGTGGTGGTTGTTGGGTGGTGGTTGCTGGGTTGTGGTTGTTATTGGGTGATGGTTGATGGGTTGTGGTGGTTGTTGGGTTGTGGTTGTTGGGTTGTGGTTGTTATTGGGTGATGGTTGATGGGTTGTGGTGGTTGATGGGATGTGGTGGTTGATGGGATGTGGTGGTTGATGCGTTGTGATGGTTGTTGGGTGATGGTTGACGGGTTTTGGTGGTTGTTGGGTGGTGGTTGATGGGTCTTGGTGCTTGTTGGGTTGTGGGTGTGGATAATGGTTAATTATCCTGGCACTACCGACTTGAGAATGGTCCAGGACGGACCGAAACGTCGTCGTCCCTTCAATTTCTAGTGTGTGGTCTGGTCAACAAGATAGTGGTTAATGTTTAGGGTGGCGTGCAGAGATCCTTTACTGTTAGAATCCACTCAGTAAAACATCTAAACTATTGGGACCGACTAAAGAGCCTAAATCTGTACTCCCTTGAGCGCAGGCGAGAGAGATACATAATAATTTACCCGTGGAAAATAGTAGAGGGGCTGGTCCCAAACCTGCACACAGAAATAACATCACATGAGACCAGGAGGCATGGCAGGATGTGCAGAATACCCCCGTTGAAGAGCAGAGGTGCAACAGGTACTCTGAGAGAGAACTCTATCAACATCAGAGGCCCGAGACTGATCAACACGCTTCCACTACACATAAGGGACATAACTGGCCGACCCCTCACAGTGTTCAAGAGAGAACTATCAACATCAGAGGCCCGAGACTGTTCAACACGCTTCCACTACACATAAGGGACATAACTGGCCGACCCCTCACAGTGTTCAAGAGAGAACTATCAACATCAGAGGCCCGAGACTGTTCAACACGCTTCCACTACACATAAGGGACATAACTGGCCGACCCCTCACAGTGTTCAAGAGAGAACTATCAACATCAGAGGCCCGAGACTGTTCAACACGCTTCCACCACACATAAGGGACATAACTGGCCGACCCCTCACAGTGTTCAAGAGAGAACTATCAACATCAGAGGCCCGAGACTGTTCAACACGCTTCCACTACACATAAGGGACATAACTGGCCGACCCCTCACAGTGTTCAAGAGAGAACTATCAACATCAGAGGCCCGAGACTGTTCAACACACTTCCACTACACATAAGGGACATAACTGGCCGACCCCTCACAGTGTTCAAGAGAGAACTATCAACATCAGAGGCCCGAGACTGTTCAACACGCTTCCACTACACATAAGGGACATAACTGGCCGACCCCCTCACAGTGTTCAAGAGAGAACTATCAACATCAGAGGCCCGAGACTGTTCAACACGCTTCCACTACACATAAGGGACATAACTGGCCGACCCCTCACAGTGTTCAAGAGAGAACTATCAACATCAGAGGCCCGAGACTGTTCAACACGCTTCCGCTACACATAAGGGACATAACTGGCCGACCCCTCACAGTGTTCAAGAGAGAACTATCAACATCAGAGGCCAGAGACTGTTCAACACGCTTCCACTACACATAAGGGGCATTACTGGCCGACCCCTCACAGTGTTCAAGAGAGAACTATCAACATCAGAGGCCAGAGACTGTTCAACACGCTTCCACTACACATAAGGGGCATTACTGGCCGACCCCTCACAGTGTTCAAGAGAGAACTATCAACATCAGAGGCCCGAGACTGTTCAACACGCTTCCACTACACATAAGGGACATAACTGGCCGACCCCTCACAGTGTTCAAGAGAGAACTTGATAAACACCTCCAAAGGATACCTGATCAACCAGGCTGTGACTCATACGTCAGGCTGCGAGCAGCCGCGTCCAACAGCCTGGTTGATCAGTCCAGCAACCAGGAGGCCTGGGGCCAGGCTGGGCTTGGGGGGGGGGGTAGGAGAGCTCCCACTATCCACTCCAGGTATACCACAGGAATATTCCAGGTTAACTCCAGGTATATAAGAAAACTACCTACCCACCACAAGGAAGGAAGGAAGGAAGGACAGAAGGAAGGAAGGAAGGACAGAAGGAAGGAAGGAAGGAAGGAAGGAAGGAAAGAAGGACAGAAGGAAGGAAGGAAGGAAGGAAGGAAGGAAAGAAGGACAGAAGGAAGGAAGGAAGGAAGGAAGGAAGGAAGGAAGGAAGGAAGGAAGGAAGGAAAGAAGGACAGAAGGAAGGAAGGAAGGAAGGAAGGAAGGAAGGAAGGAAGGAAGGAAGGAAGGAAGGAAGGAAGGAAGGAAGGAAGGAAGGAAGGAAGGAAAGAAGGACAGAAGGAAGGAAGGAAGGAAGGAAGGAAAGAAGGACAGAAGGAAGGAAGGAAGGAAAGAAGGACAGAAGGAAGGAAGGAAGGAAAGAACTACAGAAGGAAGGAAGGAAGGAAGGAAGGAAGGAAGGAAGGAAGGAAGGAAGGAAGGAAGGAAGGAAGGAAGGAAGGAAGGAAAGAAGGACAGAAGGAAGGAAGGAAGGACAGAAGGAAGGAAGGAAGGAAAGAACTACAGAAGGAAGGAAGGAAGGAAGGAAGGAAGGAAGGAAGGAAGGAAGGAAGGAAGGAAGGAAGGAAGGAAGGAAGGAAGGAAGGAAAGAAGGACAGAAGGAAGGAAAGAAGGACAGAAGGAAGGAAGGAAGGAAGGAAGGAAGGAAGGAAGGAAGGAAGGAAGGAAGGAAGGAAGGAAGGAAGGAAGGAAGGAAGGAAGGAAGGAAGGAAAGAAGGACAGAAGGAAGGAAGGAAAGAAGGACAGAAGGAAGGAAGGAAGGAAGGAAGGAAGGAAGGAAGGAAGGAAGGAAGGAAGGAAAGAAGGACAGAAGGAAGGAAGGAAGGAAGGAAAGAAGGACAGAAGGAAGGAAGGAAGGAAGGAAGGAAGGAAGGAAGGAAGGAAGGAAGGAAGGAAGGAAGGAAGGAAGGAAGGAAAGAAGGACAGAAGGAAGGAAGGAAAGAAGGACAGAAGGAAGGAAGGAAGGAAGGAAGGAAGGAAGGAAGGAAGGAAGGAAGGAAGGAAGGAAGGAAAGAAGGACAGAAGGAAGGAAGGAAGGACAGAAGGACAGAAGGAAGGAAGGAAGGAAGGAAGGAAAGAAAGAAAAGAAGGATAGAAGGAAGGAAGGAAGGAAAGAAGGACAGAAGGAAGGAAGGAAGGAAGGAAAGAAGGACAGAAGGAAGGAAGGAAGGAAGGAAGGAAGGAAGGAAGGAAGGAAGGAAGGAAGGAAGGAAGGAAGGAAGGAAGGAAAGAAGGACAGAAGGAAGGAAGGAAGGAAAGAAGGACAGAAGGAAGGAAGGAAGGAAGGAAGGAAGGAAGGAAGGAAGGAAGGACAGAAGGAAGGAAGGAAGGAAGGAAGGAAGGAAGGAAGGAAGGAAGGAAGGAAGGAAAGAAGGACAGAAGGAAGGAAGGAAGGAAGGAAGGAAGGAAGGAAGGAAGGAAGGAAGGAAGGAAGGAAAGAAGGACAGAAGGAAGGAAGGAAGGAAAGAAGGACAGAAGGAAGGAAGGAAGGAAGGAAGGAAGGAAGGAAGGAAGGAAGGAAAGAAGGACAGAAGGAAGGAAGGAAGGAAGGAAGGAAAGAAGGACAGAAGGAAGGAAGGAAGGAAAGAAGGACAGAAGGAAGGAAGGAAGGAAAGAACTACAGAAGGAAGGAAGGAAGGAAGGAAGGAAGGAAGGAAGGAAGGAAGGAAGGAAGGAAGGAAGGAAGGAAAGAAGGACAGAAGGAAGGAAGGAAGGAAAGAAGGACAGAAGGAAGGAAGGAAGGAAAGAAGGACAGAAGGAAGGAAGGAAAGAACTACAGAAGGAAGGAAGGAAGGAAGGAAGGAAGGAAGGAAGGAAGGAAGGAAGGAAAGAAGGACAGAAGGAAGGAAGGAAGGAAGGAAGGAAGGAAGGAAGGAAGGAAGGAAGGAAGGAAGGAAAGAAGGACAGAAGGAAGGAAGGAAGGAAGGAAGGAAGGAAGGAAGGAAGGAAGGAAGGAAGGAAGGAAGGAAGGAAGGAAAGAAGGACAGAAGGAAGGAAGGTATTCTTGTGGAACTTTCATTGTTGTGAAGGATCTCATAATCCAGCCAATCAGTTTCCGAGCTGATAGTAAATTGACTTAATGTTCACTAAACGATTCCTCGTTAGCGGCCATTATTCGGCGAGCCTTTACCTGCAGTGTTTGATCTGAGGGATCCGGCTCCCTCCTCTATCTCTTAACGCTCCACTTGTCAATCTTTTCCAAATCGACAGGGCAGGCTGTGGCTCTGATGAACATCCTGTTATTTTCCGTTATTCAGTGGAGAACATATTGTTATATCTGTTTTTTTCCTGTGTTATTTACTGAGGGAATTTCCCAGCTGGTTGTGGTATTATGGACAAAGTGTGAGTAGAGGGTGTGGTTGGTGGCTTGTGTGTGGCTTCATGAGGGAGAGCGGTGTGAGGCCGCTGGTTAGTATGAGGATGAGTGAGGATGGTATCTTTTTAATATTACCTTATCATCAGGTTGTACCTGGCTTGGATCTGGCTTTTACCTGGTTGATGGGGTTCTGGGAGTTCTTCTACTGCCCAAGCCCGGCCTAGGGCCAGGCTTAATTTGTGATAGCTTGGTCCACCAGGCTGTTGCTTGGAGCGGCCCGCAGGCCCACATATCCACCACAGCCCGGTTGGTCCACCAGGCTGTTGCTTGGAGCGGCCCGCAGGCCCACATACCCACCACAGCCCGGTTGGTCCACCAGGCTGTTGCTTGGAGCGGCCCGCAGGCCCACATACCCTCCACAGCCCGGTTGGTCCACCAGGCTGTTGCTTGGAGCGGCCAGCAGGCCCACATATCCACCATAGTCTGGTTGGTCCACCAGGCTGTTGCTTGGAGAGGCCAGCAGGCCCACATATCCACCATAGTCTGGTTGGTCCACCAGGCTGTTGCTTGGAGAGGCCAGCAGGCCCACATATCCACCATAGTCTGGTTGGTCCACCAGGCTGTTGCTTGGAGAGGCCCGCAGGCCCACATATCCACCATAGTCTGGTTGGTCCACCAGGCTGTTGCTTGGAGAGGCCCGCAGGCCCACATATCCACCATAGTCTGGTTGGTCCACCAGGCTGTTGCTTGGAGAGGCCAGCAGGCCCACATACCCACCACAGCCCGGTTGGTCCACCAGGCTGTTGCTTGGAGCGGCCCGCAGGCCCACATACCCACCACAGCCCGGTTGGTCCACCAGGCTGTTGCTTGGAGCGGCCCGCAGGCCCACATACCCTCCACAGCCCGGTTGGTCCACCAGGCTGTTGCTTGGAGCGGCCAGCAGGCCCACATATCCACCATAGTCTGGTTGGTCCACCAGGCTGTTGCTTGGAGAGGCCAGCAGGCCCACATATCCACCATAGTCTGGTTGGTCCACCAGGCTGTTGCTTGGAGAGGCCAGCAGGCCCACATATCCACCATAGTCTGGTTGGTCCACCAGGCTGTTGCTTGGAGAGGCCCGCAGGCCCACATATCCACCATAGTCTGGTTGGTCCACCAGGCTGTTGCTTGGAGAGGCCAGCAGGCCCACATATCCACCATAGTCTGGTTGGTCCACCAGGCTGTTGCTTGGAGAGGCCAGCAGGCCCACATATCCACCATAGTCTGGTTGGTCCACCAGGCTGTTGCTTGGAGAGGCCCGCAGGCCCACATATCCACCATAGTCTGGTTGGTCCACCAGGCTGTTGCTTGGAGAGGCCCGCAGGCCCACATATCCACCATAGTCTGGTTGGTCCACCAGGCTGTTGCTTGGAGAGGCCAGCAGGCCCACATATCCACCATAGTCTGGTTGGTCCGGCACTTGTTGCAAGAAAACTATCTATTTTTTACTTGAAGAGCCACTTTTGTTCTAGTAATGTTTCTTATACTTGCTGGGAGGATGTTGAACAGCTGAGAACTTCTGATGTTCACAGTGTTCTCTGAGTGTGCCTATGGCCAACCAACATCAAATCATATATCAGACGTCGCCCTATCCCCACTAGATTTTGAAGAAGCCATAAACAGTATGCCTATGCACTCTGCACCAGGCCCGGATTCTTGGAACTCCATATTCATCAAGAACTGTGAAAAACCATTATCGCAGGCCCTTCACATTCTGTGGAGACAAAGCCTAGATACTGGCGTTATCCCTGACATACTAAAAACAGCAGAGATAGCACCACTCCATAAAGGAGGCAATAAGGCAGAGGCAAAAAATTACAGACCGATAGCACTAACATCACACATCATAAAAAATCTTTGAGAGAGTGCTAAGAAGTAAGATCACAAAATACATGGAATCACAGCATCTCCATAACCCCGGACAACATGGTTTCAGAACAGGGCACTCTTGCCTGTCACAGTTGCTGGACCACTATAACATGGCATTAGATGCTATGGAAGACAAACATAACGCTGATGTAATTTACACAGATTTCGCAAAAGCCTTCGACAAATGTGACCATGGTGTTATTGCACACAAAATGCGGTCAAAAGGAATTACCGGAAAAATAGGCAGATGGATCTACAATTTCCTGACTAACAGAACCCAATGTGTAATAGTCAACGAAATAAAATCCAGCCCATCAACTGTGAAGAGCTCAGTCCCCCAGTGTACTGTGCTTGCTCCAGTACAGTCCCCCAGGGTACTGTGCTTGCTCCAGTACAGTCCCCCAGGGTACTGTGCTTGCTCCAGTACAGTCCCCCAGGGTACTGTGCTTGCTCCAGTACAGTCCCCCAGGGTACTGTGCTTGCTCTAGTACTGCCCCCCAGGGAACTGTGCTTGCTCCAGTACTGCCCCCCAGGGTACTGTGCTTGCTCCAGTACTGCCCCCCAGGGTACTGTGCTTGCTCCAGTACTGCCCCCCCCAGGGTACTGTGCTTGCTCCAGTACTGCCCCCCAGGGTACTGTGCTTGCTCCAGTACTGCCCCCCAGGGTACTGTGCTTGCTCCAGTACTGCCCCCCCAGGGTACTGTGCTTGCTCCAGTACTGCCCCCCCAGGGTACTGTGCTTGCTCCAGTAATGCCCCCCCAGGGTACTGTGCTTGCTCCAGTACTGCCCCCCCAGGGTACTGTGCTTGCTCCAGTACTGCCCCCCAGGGTACTGTGCTTGCTCCAGTACTGCCCCCCAGGGTACTGTGCTTGCTCCAGTACTGCCCCCCCAGGGTACTGTGCTTGCTCCAGTACTGCCCCCCAGGGTACTGTGCTTGCTCCAGTACTGCCCCCCAGGGTACTGTGCTTGCTCCAGTACTGCCCCCCAGGGTACTGTGCTTGCTCCAGTACTGCCCCCCAGGGTACTGTGCTTGCTCCAGTACTGCCCCCCAGGGTACTGTGCTTGCTCCAGTACTGCCCCCCCCAGGGTACTGTGCTTGCTCCAGTATTCATCCTCATATCAGACTTTCCGTAAAAGTTTGCTTATTAAAATATACAAAAGTTATATTTTGAAAGTTCGTTTCTGTTATCCAGTATAATGTGAATGAAATTATAGGTATACTTTGTTCAACGTTTATATTAAATAATTTTATAGTTGTTTCCATTTATTTTTTTTTAGTTGAAATCATGACTCTCTAAATTATTGCTGTTGCCATTGCCATTACTGGCCTTGTTGTTGCCACGGTGATTACTGGCCTTGTTGTTGCCATGGTGATTACTGGCTCTGCTGTTGCCATGGTGATTACTGGCCCTGTTGTTGCCATGGTGATTACTGGCCCTGTTGTTGCCATTGCCATTACTGGCCCTGTTGTTGCCATGGTGATTACTGGCCCTGTTGTTGCCATGGTGATTACTGGCCCTGTTGTTGCCATTGCCATTACTGGCCCTGTTGTTGCCATGGTGATTACTGGCCCTGTTGTTGCCATGGTGATTACTGGCCCTGTTGTTGCCATGGTGATTACTGGCCCTGTTGTTGCCATGGTGATTACTGGCCCTGTTGTTGCCACGGTGATTACTGGCCCTGTTGTTGCCACGGTGATTACTGGCCCTGTTGTTGCCACGGTGATTACTGGCCCTGTTGTTGCCACGGTGATTACTGGCCCTGTTGTTGCCATGGTGATTACTGGCCCTGTTGTTGCCACGGTGATTACTGGCCTTGTTGTTGCCACGGTGATTACTGGCCCTGTTGTTGCCACGGTGATTACTGGCCCTGTTGTTGCCACGGTGATTACTGGCCCTGTTGTTGCCACGGTGATTACTGGCCCTGTTGTTGCCATGGTGATTACTGGCCCTGTTGTTGCCACGGTGATTACTGGCCCTGTTGTTGCCACGGTGTTTACTGGCCCTGTTGTTGCCATGGTGATTACTGGCCCTGTTGTTGCCACGGTGATTACTGGCTCTGCTGTTGCCACGGTGATTACTGGCCCTGCTGTTGCCACGGTGATTACTGGCTCTGCTGTTGCCACGGTGATTACTGGCCCTGTTGTTGCCACGGTGATTACTGGCTCTGCTGTTGCCACGGTGATTACTGGCCCTGCTGTTGCCACGGTGATTACTGGCTCTGCTGTTGCCACGGTGATTACTGGCCCTGCTGTTGCCACGGTGATTACTGGCCCTGCTGTTGCCACGGTGATTACTGGCCCTGTTGTTGCCATGGTGATTACTGGCCCTGTTGTTGCCACGGTGATTACTGGCTCTGCTGTTGCCACGGTGATTACTGGCCCTGCTGTTGCCACGGTGATTACTGGCCCTGCCGTTGCCATGGTGATTACTGG